>NC_039359.1:80500336-80588567 GCF_003573695.1 Papaver somniferum | reverse complement strand
TCAAATTCTTAGCAGGACCATCCATTGCTTGAGGCTCATTCTCCTGAAAATGGGAAGTTGGGAATTGACAAAGAAAACTATCAAAAGGGAGGCCACGAGATACGAACATGTGCTTGATCTGATTTTTTAGAGCGGTCCTTCAACATACCAGGCGGGGTAAGAGGATACTGAGGCAGGAATGAGGACGTTAGGGGACATTAAAAAAATGCAAGGAAACCAAAGAAAGATAAGACTAACCTCGTTGGGCATCTTAAGCCAGCGAAATCGACCCGGATCATACGCTGCGAGATGGGCATGTTGAGGGATAGGACCGGTGCGGGCAGTTTCATTTTCGTCGAAACAACACCAGAGGACCTTCGGCTATCAAAGGAAACATCATCCAATCCTCATCACCGGAAAGACGAAGATATTTGTTTCGTTTTGCACCAGTAGGATCAACATCCAAAAGCAGGGCCTTGGACGGGTCAGCCTAAGTTTTGCGATAAAGCTTGACGCCCCACTCCTGATAGGCTCTCATGGTCATCCTGGCCAGTGTAGTTCGCAGAAAATGAATCAATGTTGTAATCTGCGGGAACGAAATCGTGCACAAAGAGTGGAATGTGGGAAGTATCGCCATTAGACCATCTGACGAATTCATTAGAAAGACGCATGGAATTTCCACTCAACTGATAAACGCCTCGCTGAAGCTTAAGTAGAATTTCATAAAAAAGAGGGTTCTTCGGGTCATTCAAGGGAAAAGAGAGACCCGCTCTCAGTTGACCAGCGGTGATCAACATCTTTGTAGAAGACCAAGTTCCCTTCTGAATCCATCGGTAATTTAACTCCATGAATTTGGTTGCGGTAATAGGAGGAGAAACGGAGGAATCAACCTCCAGAAACAGAGAAATACCCAACTTTTGAAGATCGACTTTAAATTCCTCATAAGTCGTGGATATAGTAGGGATGGGGACTTTCCTGGGAGCCATTGGAGGAGAATGAAAACAAAACCTAAGCTTAAAGAAGGCAAGAAAAGGACGAGAAAAAGGTAAAGCTTAAAAGGGTCTAAGAAAAGGGGTATTTATAGAGATGACTGGTCAAACCAAGCAACCCACGATCGAAGAATACGAACCGGTGATTAGCGGTTACAAGAGAAAAGGGACCACGTAGAGAGCATTGATGGGGAGGAGTGACGGCTATCTAACTTCAGACGGTTCTTATTCTCCTTTCCCTACGATCGAGAAGAACAAGAGAAGGCAAAATGTAGATACCAAAATATGGACCGCCACGTGGACATAGGGAAGACGCGAGAACCAGGCCAGAAGATCACGTACCGTGTCCCGAAAATATTCGTCAGTGACTTGTCAAATCAAGTCAGAGTCACCATTATTGACTAGTTGACGAGGTAAAAACCATGTGCGAGATAGTGTTTCATCACGAAGTAATCTCCTAGGGGAATATGGGCTATAAAGGATCAGTGGAGTACCCCTATAAGATACCAGTCGCGAAAGAGAAAAGGACGAAGTAAGATTACTTGGCTGAGAAGACAAGCCGCGAAGCAGATAAATTATGGAGCAAAAAAAGAGATAGGTGTCCGACAATCCCATGTGAGGATAGCGAAAGAAGGGGAAAAACTTTATGGAAAATGGTCTGGGCGAAGTATAAGGCTCCTCCGCGAGAACGTAGCGAGGTAAAGTGAGTTGTACACCAATTGGGTTGGTTGACCTATAAATAGAGGTCCTTGGACAAGATGTAAGGGATCAGATTTTGGGGGGAGTGAGAGAGCTAAGCCTAGAGTGAGATTAGGGTTCCCTTGTATTCAAGAACTTGTATCTTTGTCATTTTGAATGATTCATCAATAAAGATTTTGGTGTTTATATTACTTAGTATGTCATAGATCTTGGTTACTATCATTGTGGATGTGTTACTGGGTTTCCAGTAGTTACAAGGTTCACTCCAGGATGCAAGTGTAACAAAAACTTAGGACACGACAAACGAAAAGAAATGCTTATTATGGGAGGACTAAACTAGACCTATTTTTTCAAAGACTGATATAACAAGTTATCAAATTCCACCATTATAAAATTCATATGAAACAAAATAATCCTGTCATCAATGGGATATGAAATTTGAAAATTCCCATGAAAATTTTCAGTTTGGGTCTGCTTTGGGGTTCAACAAATGCAATATCCCTGGAAGCGTGTATTAATGAGAATTGGAGTGGCGTGATTTTCAAAGTAGTAGGCTGTAGCACACTACAGTCGTCTGGACTCCTAGTTCCGCTTAGTTGCGTGAACCGAATGAGAGAAGGCATAAAAATCACAACCTTGACCATCTTTATAGAGCATTTCATATAACACATATTAGAGCTACAACGTCAATCGAATCAGCTTCCCATGCCAACGCTAACGAATGCCCCAGAAATTGTATTCTAAATAATGTATACGCATTGATCCCATTAATCAGGAACATAAAAGAATATCAGTTGCGAAACAATCCGTGGATGCCTTGAAAATCGTTGAACAATTTTTCCTTTTCTTGCATAGTTTTTTGTTTGTGTCATAATATGAACAATGCGCGGGCACAAACCACCGGTGCTGATATGAAACCAAATGTAATCATGCATGACAGGGGTGTGGATGAATTTTCAAACTAGTTCACATGGTACATGTCACGACCATGGATGATATTTAAAACCTATATAAACTTATAACAGTCACCCCTTTTTCAGGGTATTAAAAAATGTCAATTCTGAACAGAAACAAGTTGCATGTTTTGTTCAAATTCTTACCTGTTTAACAAACTAAACAATAAACTAGTATATCGCAGCTGCCTGCCATACCGAAAATCTTTACTATAAATAGAGAAGTAGTATAGCAGTGAATCCTCACCAATCATCCAAGTGATCAATATCAAACAGTAGAATCATATCTTCCATCAGTCAATAGGCGATAGCTTCACCATGGCCTTCAAGAGTTCATCTTCTCCTATGTTGGTTGGTCTAGTTTTCGCTTTGGTCGTCCTCTCTGCAAATTTGGGTGTGTATCTCCCTCTATTAACCTTGTTATTCTTCGCATTTGCGTTTGCATTTACCACCGTCTAACGGGCTCTAATTGCATTGTTTTCTGTGTAATATACATTGTAATGCAGAGATGGCATCCGCTGTTGGACTTTCATGCAGAGTTGGGGTGGCACTGAATGTAGAAGTACTAGGCAGCTGCCCCGTTGATAACTGTTTCGGTGTATGTACTGCACACTGCCCCGCGAACTTCAAAGTTGACGCTTATGCTTGTGTCCTCAATCTCCTTGGAATAAGTCTAAATGGTTGCTCATGTTGCTATATCCACATATGATGATGCATGAACACACAAGTACTCCTGCTAGCTACCACACAAATCCACTCCGAAATTAAGGTTATGATGAAGCAACGACACATACATGCATGGAAGTTTTAATTACTGCTATGTACGTATTAGTGTTGGTTTCTGTTAAGAAAATAAATATTAGCAGAACTGATTTACATAGCTGCTTAAGAAATTTTATTTAAAATTTGTATCACGGATTTGATGGCCACTTATATGGTGATCAACAACTGTTAATTTGTATTTCCCTTTAAGCTGCTTGATTGTGATTGTGAACACAAAAATTACGAAGTCAACCATGTGTTCGCAAACAATATTCGCATACGTCCTAATTCTAGAATCGTACATTGTGTGCGTATCGACATGATTATATCGATTCATTGTCTAGTCAGATATGATCATAAATAATGTTCGTATAAAGAAATAAATCAAGAATCAAGTGTAAACATAAAGCATATGAAGTTTAACGCTGAATGTAAAGTGCTGAAATGTAAATGAGACGGATTTACGTGGTTCAGCACTAAGGCCTACATCCACGGGGCTTGGTGTTTTACTATGTACTGAATGGTTACAAAGATAGTCGAACGACTTTTGAGTATACACAGGTCTGCGGAAGTAGGGGGATCACTTACTCTTCCTATTTCTCTCTCCTATGCTCTCCTCTATTTGCTCTCCAAAATGGTCTGCCCCTTCTCTCTTAGTGGAGAGGGGTATTTATAGGGAAGGAATGCGGGTCCCATCTCTGAGATGCCGTTGTAATCTTATCTTCTTGTGCTTTGTGCCTTTTACGCATAGGTCTTCGGCGCATGCCGCGGCCTGAGCTTGAATACGAAGGGTTGTCCTTGCTTCTTCCACGAGCTGATCGACACGTGTATATCTCTTTGGTATTTAATGCGGGTAGATGGATGTCTGCTCGTGTCAGACAAGTGTCTCTTTGTCTGGTCACATCCGTGTCAGCCAAACCTCCTCTTGTCCGTTGATCTGGGATCCTCCTCGGGATTGGGTTTGTTAATACCCAAGGGGTATTATCTGGTGCTCCTCTGAGCCATCATACCTCTGTGGTCCTCTGCCCTTGATCGTCAGATCTGCTGACCGATGGCATCCTGCTTGCTATCATTTTTTGATGTCTCGCTTCGCATGCCTTCCACGTGTCTCTTTCTGTACACGTGGAGGATAATGAAAGGTGTACATACAATTTGCCCCTCTTCTTCTAACTTGGGCGTATTTTGCAATTTTGAAGAAGAAAGGTAGTCCTACACGTTTCCCACTTTGCATTAACTTCTCCCGTAACTGCTCCTTGGTACGAGGAGCAGTTATTGTCTTCTCTAGCTTCATAAATAGGAAAGAGAATGTGAAAAAAAACCTTTTATCCTCTTCTTGTCAGTGTTCATTCTCTTCTTGTTCTCTAGCCATTTACTATTGCCGTTATTGTGAGGAATATAGCATTCAATTTTCTGTTTCTTCCTTCTGCCTCTTTCGTTTTTGGATTGTTGCTGCTCCTGTATTTGTTGATATCTCCGATCCTCCTTTCTTCGACTGCGGTTGGTGCTTGTCGTCCTCTTCTATACAGGTATGGGATTTTTCATCAGTTGTTCGATATTGATTTATCTGTGTATCTATTCGTTTGTCTCCTGCTGCTGTGTTCTTGGTTTTACGATGAAGATCATACGTGTCGAAGCATATATGCTTGCCCATGTTCTTTGTTACAGCGTCTGTGAGTCGGTATATGAGTACTTTTCAGTTTCTTAGGGTTTTTCATGTTTATCCGGATGAACCATCAATTATGGGTTTTTTTGATCTTTAGTGATCTCCTCGTATTCTTCTCTAATCTGTTTTTGTGTTTCCTTGTAGATATGTATGATCGTCCGCGGGCTTCTTACCAAACTCCGCCATCTAGTCCGCCAAGATCCCCTCCGCGTATAGATCCTGACAGATCTCCACTTGGGGAAGGCCCTTACAAGTCTTCGCAATCGGATCCTCGGGATCATAGGGTTTTATCTTCCTCCGGTGCGAAGATTAAGCCTTCTAAGAAAGGGGACATGCCGAAGGGTCCTTCTGGGTCAAGGTATGCTGTGAACCGCGCCCCTTCTCGTCCTCGTGAAGATCCCAGGAGTGCGCAGATTCCTCCTCGTGATGACTCTAGGAGTACGCGGGCTCCTCATCCTCGTTCAGAAATACTGGATGCTCCCCCCCTTCGTTCAATGGCTCCTCCTTTAGTGCCTCCGCATAAATCTTTGCCGCCTCCTCCCTCGGTTTCTTTCAAAGGGAAGTACTCCAAGGGTTCTATGCCGAGGGTTGATCCGTCTACAAATCTTCCTTCTAAAAGGAAAGCTTCGGAGTTGGGTCCTTCTTCTGATTCCGTAGACGAAGAAGAAACTTTCCCCGTGATACGCAGCATTTTAGTTGGTAAGAAGAAGGTCACTTTCAAGCATATTGATCTTGAGGTGTTCAAGGAAAAACACGAACTCCAAGCTTTTGAGTTTCGCATCTATGCTCCTGACGATGATATCACCTACGAGCTCCTTGCTAATTATCAGTTTGACGAGTTTCATTTGTTGACTACGGTTGGAGCCTTCGAGGCGGGTCTTATGTTTCCCTTATATAAGTCGGGTGACTCCTTTTATTATGACGTGTTGGCTAGTCGCGAAGGCTCTTCCACGAACACTCATAATCGCTCCGTGTCACAATTATCTGGGAATTATCTTCGTTCACTGAAGGAATGTTATCTACGGAGCAAGGGAGAGACTACGATGACCTTCTATGTTCCGAACCCTGCTGAGAGAGAGTGGTACACTCCTCAGAACTTTAACAGTTCTTTTGGGGATTATGTCAATAGCAGAAACCGTAAGCCGTGGAGTGTTAGCCTTCGTAATATTGCTGCTCCTCGTGGTGAAATTCGCCTTTTGAGTGAGGTGAGTGATGCCAAGCTGAAGTATGTTCCTGGTACTGAGGGATCTGCTAACCGGAATCTCTTTCCTGCTCGTGAAAGGATTAAGCGTGACCATGATTATGAATGGCATGCTACTGTTATTGAGGTAGTTGGTCCTTGGGCTTACGGATGGATTCCGGGTCCACGTGGTTGGCGTCCTTCTGAAAATAGCAAGCCTCGTGAAACTCCTCCTTCTCGTTATGGAGATTTCTGTCCTTGGCGTCCTAATTTCGCGGGCATGAATTTCCCTTATGCTCTTGATATCGTTGATGGAGATGAGGAGGAGGGTTCTGGTGCTATCCATCCATCAAAGAGTGCTGCTGCTGCCAAGGTATAGTTTTTTTCTTATATTCTCTATCTTTTTGCCCCTTTTTCCTTGCTTGGAATAATTTTGATTTTTGAAGTGAGGGAAAAAATGAGCCTTTGTGGGATGTATAATGGTATGTAGGTGTCGAAGAAGAAGAAACTTGGTCCCAAACAATCTTCTACTGCGGTTATCGGTGAGGCTGAGGGTTATGAGGAGGTTACGAGTCCCGTAAACCAAGGGTATGGCGAGGATGAAGAAGTATCCAACGGAGAGGAGCGTACCGACACTTCTCACTGATGACGAAGGTGGTAATGAAGAAGAAGTTGCCGCTGGTGGTGATGGTGAGGCTGAAGTTGCCGCGGGTGGTGATCTTGAAGAAGAAGTTGCCGCGGGTAGTGATGGTGAGGGTAATGTTACCGTCGGTGGTACTGGTGGGATTGGATCTGCCCCTGTTGGTGATGACATTGTTGGTGCGGGTACTTTGCCCGTAATTTCCCCAGAATTCTCTTTCGGCAGGATATATTCCGCGGGGGAATCCTTCGATGTGACTGCTGCCATGGGTCTTGCCGAGGACTTCTCATTGCTTTCCCCACATGATGATTGGGATGTGCTTGGGGACCTTGGAAAAGAAGGTACCGCTGATCAGCAAGCTGAGAACGCAAGTGATCATGCTGAGGGTGGTAACGTCGAGACTTGTGCGGGTGAGGATATGACCGCCAAGGGGAAGTCTGCGGTTGAGTCTTCTTCCGAGGAGTTTCCTTTCTCGATAATGACTGAAGGTGAAGATGCCATTTTGGCTTGGATAAAGAAGAAGAACCTGATGTTCGTCCCTAACCCTGCCCCCGCAGTTGTTGGTGAGAAGAATTCCGACGCTTATACTCGTCGAATGATGCAACTGTCTTCGGAAGCCCGCGTTGCTGAGATGTGGGAGAAGGATCTTAGAGCGTCGGAAGCTAATTTAGTGGTTGACCCTCCCGCATCCATTGCTGATATGATGGCCATAGCTGATGGGTACTAGTACGGTTTTCCCCAGCAGCGTGTTTTAGAGGTAAATCCTTGTACTCTTTTTATGTTATCCGCGCATTGTGTTCTTCGTGATATCTGATCCCTTTGGTATAATACTATTTGTTGTTTGTGACGCATATGATGAGGAGCGAACATTGTAACCATGTTCTATACCAATTCTTTAAGGCCAAGTCTCTAAAGTTGGAGGCCAAGCTTCGTCATAGGTAAGAGGAACTGTCTGCGGCTGAAGCGGAAATAAATGAACTGAGGGGCCGTCTAAAATAAAAAGAAGAGTTGGGTAAGGCTGAGGAGGGTCTTCGTTCAGAACTTGCTATAGTCCGCAACGAATTGGAGCAGACTCGTAGAAGCGTCTCGTCCTACACAGGTTTGTATTTCATGGATTTTTCACTCCTTGTGATTCCCTCTGTATTTTGGTGTTCTGTCTGAGTCTCCCCACCTTATCTTCAGGGGTGGAGTCCCTGAGTTTATATGGCTTCGGAGAGAAAGGGAACGACAGAAATCCCGTATTGCAGAGTTGGTGGGTAAGTTGAAAAGCGAAGCCGTAAAGTAGAATGCTCGTGCTGATGAGCACAACGCCTTGACAGCTGAGTGGCGTGAAAAGCAAACACTGATGGTTGATATGCAAAACAAGTACAATCATGACCGTTGTTTGTTTAATGGTACGCTGCTATGGACGCGTGACAACCTGCGTGATGCTCGAGAACATGCTTCAGACTTAGAGGCTAGAGTGCGCTTTTTAGAAGGAGAATTGCAACATGCTCGTTCTTTCTTAAGCCCCGGGGTTAGGAATAGTATGCTGCGTCTTTCCGAGGAAAGAGATAATGCTAGGGCCGAGGTTGGTGCTCTTAGTAAATCCCTAGCAGCGTCTCGAGCGGATGTTGCTCGTCAAGTGGAATCTGAAAGAGATCTTTAGATGAATGTATATCGACTTCATAAAAGGATGTGGGAGGTGAATGATGAAGTCAACCATCTTCGTCACTTGGATTCGATGAAGCAGGAAGATTTAGATGCCAGTCAATTTGCTCTTACGAACCTTCATGCGGATTATAAGAAACTATCCGCCGAGTACGACTTTCTTGATGAGGCTCGGGACGCAGTTGTCAATGAGTATGAGGAGGCTTCGGCTAATGTCGAAGGTATAACCTCGTTTTATCGAGTGTGATTCTGTTATTTCTTCGTTTTAACCCCTTGGTATTTTTTTCTTTGTTTTCAGCACTCGAGGGACAGCTTCACGCGGCAAATGATGAGCTTAAAAAGACTCAATCTGCCTTAGTGCAGCAGGAAGGACAAACCAACCATTTCAAAGGGTTGGCCGCGTCTCGTGAGGAAGCCGCGGAGATTGCCTCCAAAGAGGCGGAATGCCTGTCTGTATTGCTGTCTCAAGCCCACCAGCGGACCGCTGTTATCACTTATAAGGCTCGATGTCAGATGGCTGATGAGACCAACAAAGTCCTGGATAAGATTGAACTTGGCCTTAAAGTCGAACATGGTCTTGTCAAGAACTATCCGTGCTGTCCATTTCCCGCGCCTTTGCCTGGTTCTTCTGGGCCCTCTTCAGGTGGCAGCGTACCTTCATCTCGCAGAGACAACCCTGTTGATGGAGCTGTGTCGTCCAAGTAGTTTTCTTTTATTAGTCAGAGAAAAGTTGATCCTTGTTGATTATATAATTTCGGATCATTTTTGATGTGTTTCCTTCTTTAATCTTATTTTCCGAATCTTGTAATCAACTTTTTACGAAATGGATCATCCTTTTGGCGTACCTGCGTTATCAATTCATCTTTTTATTTTAAAGTATTGTGAAGTGTTAGACTAGAAATTACTGGTTTTGTAAAAAGTTGAGTGTTTGAGTGCGACACCGAAGGTAAATACCTTCGTGATTGTCTTGAGACCTGTCACCCCGCTGTGAATCCTGGGCCAGAGGATTCCCAAACGGTGGGGGCCGAGGCAGCGTTCTAGGATATGGAATGCTTATTCGAAAATATTTACATGCACCCATTTTGTCGACCCACTGCCTTGAAGTTGGTTGGGTATCTCTTTCTGCTGGGTGCCTTCCCCCTGGTCTTACACTCATAGACACTGATAGGGGAGCCCTGAGAGATTGTAGATTAACTACTGTCCCCAATATTGTTAATAAATTTTGTTTACTTGAAGGTTTCAAAAAGCTTGTTTGATTGATAGGTTGAGGCCTGCTACTCCTCGTCCAGAGATAGAAACATGTAAAGAGGTTACGCTGCCTTCTTCTTCTAGTATTCTTCACGCAGATGCAAAGCTGCGTTGCTCCTATGGGTAGTACAGTTTGAGCCACTTAGCATTCCAAGGATGCCGGAGGACCTCGCCTTTCAGATTGCGAAGATAGTAGGAACCGTTTCCCGCAATGTCGTGTATTATAAAAGGTCCTCCCCATGTAGGTGCTAACTTTCCCCATTTCTTCTCTCGTTGATACTGTGGGATTGTTCTTAGAACATACTGCCCTTCTACAAAATTTTGAAGCTTTACCTTTTTGTTGTACTCCCTCGCTAGTCTTCGTTGATAATTTTCCATCTTCTGCAATGCTGCTTCCCTCCTTCCTTCCAGGTCGTCCAATCTCTCTAACATCATGTCTGTTGTGAGATTTTTCTCCCATGCTTCAGTCTTTGTGGTTGGCATGAGGATCTCTGTTGGGATGACTGCTTCAGCTCCATAAGTGAGGAGAAACGGGGATTCCCCAGTGGCAGATCTTCGTGTTGTCCTGTATGCCCATAACACATTGTGAAGCTGTTCACACCATCGCCCCTTATGTTCGTCTAATTGCTTTTTGAGGATAAGGGCGAGGGTCTTGTTAGTGGCTTCCGCTTGTCCGTTTCTTTGAGGGTATATGGGGGTGGATTTGTTCTTCCTTATTTTGAAAGTATCGAAGAGCATGTCTATATTTTTCCCCTGTAATTGCTTACCATTATCGGACACGATTTCCGCTGGAATGATGTTTTGGAATATGAAAGTAAACACATCCACGTCTCTGATCCTGGCTAAGGCTTTAGATTCCACCCATTTATTGAAGTAGTCCGTGGCTACTATCAAAAATCGTCTTTTCCCTGATCATTCGATGAAAGGCCCGACGATATCTATGCCCCATTTTGCAAATGGCCATGGGATATCTACAGAATTTAACGTTGTTGCTAGCGCGTGTATCTTTTTGGCGAAACGCTGACATTCTTCACATCGTCGGGACATTCTTGCGGTATCCTGTATCATTGTGGGCCAGTAATATCCTTGCATTTTTGCTTTGTCGGCTAGTGATCTCATGCCGCTATGATTCCCTGCATCACCATAATGGATGTCGTTTAGGATTCGATGCCCCTCTTTCCTGGATAAACAACGTAATAACGGTCCGAGGAAGGATTTCTTGTACAGGACCCTATCCCGAAGATCATATCTTCCTACTTTGGAGAGCATTTTCCTAGCTTGTTTATGATCCGCGGGTAAGGTTCCATCTTCGAGAAACGCATGGATCACCATTCTCCAATCATCTTCGTTGCTGAAATCTTCGTCTTGATTTGCTCTTGACAGGATATCTTCTTCGTCAAAATCGTTATGGATGTCTTCTTCTACCTGATCTGATCTTCGATATTTTCTTCCACTGTATATCTTGATTGGTAGCAAAGGAGAATTGCGATGCAATTGAAGGCTCGTATACCCTTGTTATTTTAATAGCTTCGATGCTTTTGTCCTTCAGCATGGATGATATATATGCTAGGGCATCCGCGTGCCTGAGATCCCTTCTGCATAAGTGCCGGAACTTGATGTTCGGAATTTGTGATGCCAATGTTTGGACCAAGGCCATGTAAGCTGAGAGGGTGTCGTTGTACACATTGTATTCGAGCCCTATTTTCCGTATGACAAGCTGCGAATCACTTGTCATTCTTACATCAGTTACCCCCATATCTATTATTAAGCGGAGGGCATGTACGACTGCCTCGTATTCGACGATGTTGTTAGTATGCTCTTTCAATTCTAACCTGAATTCCTGTACGATCCTTTCTCCAGTTGGGGTAGTGACGACAATGCCTATTCCTTTCCCTTCCTTATTTTTGGAACCATCAACGAAAACTTCCCATTGTCTTTGTCCCGCGGGTTTGAGGATATCAACTGGATCCTTGCTTCCTTCGTCGGCTTCTGGTATTCCCCTAATCTCTTCGTCGTTGTCCAGGGGGAGATCTGCTAAGAAATCCGCTAAAGCTTGGGATTTTTGGGAATGTTGAATTTCATGTATGATGTTGATTTGGTCCAGGTGGGTGTTCCACTTGGCTATTCTGCCTACTTTTCCCGCGCTTTTGAGGACTGCTTCCAGTGGTGCTTTGCATGGGACGCGGATGAAGTGAGTTAGGAAATAGGTTCTCAACTTTTGAGTAGCCCACACCAATGCCAGGATAAGTTGTTCGATCTTCGTGTAGTTCCTTTCCGCAGAATTGAGGGTCTTACTGACATAATAGATTGGCTGTTCTATCTTCGTATTGGTTTTGACCAACTCTGCGCTAACTGCGTCTTCTGTCGCTGCTATGTACAATGCCAAAACCTCATCAGGATCAGGCTTATGTAGGATTGGAATTGAAGTCAGGTGTTCCTTGATTCTTCGGAAGGCTTCTTCGCATTCTGCGGTCCATTCAAACTTACTCCTTTTTTTGAGAATATTGAAAAAAGGTTTGCATTTGTCCGAGGATCGGGCAATAAATCTGCCCAAGGCTGCTATGGACTCATTGAGCTTCTGCACTTCTTTTAAATTCTTCGGAGACCGCATTTCTACTATGGCCCGAATCTTCGCTGGGTCTACCTTTGTGTTACCAGATATCCGAGGAATTTCCCTGAGGTGACACCGAAAGTGCACTTTTCTGGATTTATTTTCATGTGATGTTGTCTCATTGCTTCGAAAATATCTCTCAGATCCTGGTGGTGATTTTTGCGCAGCTTACTTTTGACGAGCATGTCATCAACGTAGACTTCTAAGGTGCTACCAATCCATGGCCTGAAGATAGCATCGACCATTCTTTGGTACGTTGCCCCTGCGTTTCGAAGTCCAAAGGGCATCCTAGTGTAGCAATAAAGGCCATGTGGGGTGTAAAATGTTGTGTGTGGTTGATCTTCTTCTTCCATGGCTACTTGGTTGTAACCAGAATATCCATCCATAAATGACAGCTCTTCGTAGCCTTCCACTGCTTCAACCAACTGATCTATGCTTGGCAGGGGATAGCTGTCTTTTGGACATGCCTTGTTGAGGTTAGTAAAGTCGATGCATATCCTAACCCCTCCATTTTTCTTAGGAACGACGACCATGTTGGAGATCCATGTTGGATACTTGACTTCCTTGATGAAGCCTGCTTCCAGTAGTTTCTGAAGTTCTTTTTCGACTGCCTTATGATACTCCGGTGCAACTTTTCTTATTTTTTGCCTGAAAGGTGGAGTGCCTGGTTTGATGCGCAGCTCGTGTTGGATTATTTTCGGATCAATCCCTGGCATATCTCCTAACCTCCAGGCGAATACATCCGCGTATTCCTTAAGTAAATTGGTTAAGGAATCTTCTCTTCTTTCGTCCATTATGGTCCCTATTTTGATCATTTTTGGGTTTTCTTCCGTTCCTATATTGATTTCTTTTACGGGCTCTACTGGTGTGAACACCGGCTTCGGGTCCCCGAGGATTGGGACATTCTTTAATTGTTATTTGGTGTGTTTCTGTCCTTCGTTGGATGCTGAAGTACCTGTATCTGTGTTTAGGACATGATCCTCTTTTGTCGAACCCCTCCCTGTGGTTTTCTTGAGGAACAGGACTATGGCCTTTTCTTTCGAAGCTTCTTTATTTTTAATCCTTCGGGTTTTTCGCTGCTCTTCTTGTTTGTTGTTGATACGATCCTGAGTGGTCTGGCACTCTTTTGCAGAGACCCGATCTCCCTTAATCTCCATCACTCCCTCGGGTGTAGGGAACCGGAGATATTGGTAGTAAGTTTCAGCCACTCCCTTGAGTTTATGTAACCACTTTCGTCCAATAATGGCGTTATAGGGGGATGGGGCGTCAACCACGCTGAATCGTGTCTCTACTTTCATGGGTCCGGCGTTCACCTGCAGCACGATGTCTCCCAATGGCTTTGTGGGTGCTCCATTGAATCCGTAGATGGTGTAATAAGAGGTCATTAGCTGTTCATCATGGAGCTTCATCCATTTGAATGCGTCGTAGAATAGAACGTTCACTGAGCTTCCCCCGTCTATGAGGATCTTTTTGAGGTTATATCCAGCCACTGGTAGAGTGAGGACCAGGGGATCGTTATGATCTTCCATATCTTCTTCGATGTCTTCAGTATCGAAGATAATAGGTGTGTCCATCCACTCTTCGTGCTCATCCACCTCTACGTCATCGATCTTATATACTTCGCAGTAGTCTTCCAACTGCTTCCGTATCCTCTTTCCTATCTCCGCTGTAAGGGAGGGCCTCGCGGGTTCGGAACACGAGATGGTGTTGATTGTGCGGTTTCCCTCTGGAAGTCGGACTTGCTTGGTCCGTTTGGATATATCCTCGGTGACCTCCTTTCATATGTAATGTTTGAGTTCGCCAGCATCAATCAATTTTTGGATCATTATTTTGAGGTTTTTGCATTTCTCGGTCTGGTGTCCATTGAAGCAATGATACTCACAGTAATCTTTATACTTCTCGGTTCTTGGGGGATGTTTTCCCTTAGACCATGGCCACTCCAAAATTTCCCTTCCTTTGATTTCTCGCAAGATCCGAGAGTAGCTAGCATTGAGCTTCGTGTAAACCTGATCTTCGAATTTTCGATCGTCTTTTCGTCGTTCATCCCTTCGTTCCTTCCTATTTTCGTGAGGCCGTTCCACTGAGCTATTTCTTTTGGCCCCGCTGGTCTGTTCTGCGGAATTGGTACGATGGGACCTCTGCGTGTGTGCCCTCAGGTTCTCATGCTGGATTTCTTCAAGACGAGCGTATTTTTCAATAATTATTCGGAGATGTCCTTCTGTCTTAGGCACGCTTCCATGAATCTCAACAAATAGTGGACTCATTCGGTCTAATCTCCACTTGTAGCAGTTGATACTTACTACTGGGTACACACTCCCTATGGATTGGAAGATCTTGTGCCATCTATTGGTGTATTCCCTCGTGTTCTCCTTGTATCCAATTGCCAGAGAAAAAAGTTCATCCATTCCAGTGTTGACAGCTTTGTTGTACATGTATGTCCTCATAAATTTCTCTGCAAGTTGATCGTAGGAGTTGATGGAATCAGGTGGCAGGTTGTCAAACCAAGACAATGCCGATCCCTTCAGACTTGATGAGAAATATCTACAGAGGACGGCATCGTTCTGACTCCATCGGGCTAAGATATGGTTATAATACTGGATATGTGCCGCGGGATCACTGGATCCGTCGTAGCATTCAAAAGTTGGGACGGGGCACTTTAACAGAATGGGGGTATTTGCCAGACGATGTGTTAGGGGTGTGGAGTTAGCTTCTTTCATCACCTCTTCAATCCTTCCTCCGCCTTGTCTGGATTTTAACTGTTTGATCTCAGCCATCATCTCATCACGCAGTTCTTCCATTGCGCGGTAATGTCCCATGTTCTCATACTCAGTTGGGTGTATCTTCCTTCGATCTTCGCTGTCATAATAGTCTAACTCTTCGGTGGCGTATTTCGGATCGGATGACTGCTTCCCATGGCGTCATTTGCCAGGATGATTCTTCGGTCTTGATTAGGCTCCGGTGCTTTGGAATTTGCTTCGTCCAGTTGTTGGATAGTCTTCGTGCTTTGGGAAATCTTATCTTTCAAGTCTTTGTTCTCCCTGGCCAGAAGAGCTACGGCGTCTGCGTAGACCTGCTGGCTCATTTTCAATTCTTCGAGCTCTACCATCAGTCGGTGGGACTGGTTTGATCCTTGATTGGGAGTTCCGGCTGGTACTCCTACGGCCATAGTTCCCCCTTCGTCTACAGTGTGTATTAAGGGTGGCCGAGGATCAGCTTCGATCGTTGGTATCTCCAAGTTTGGTCCCCTCGGTTGAGATTCCACCCGTGGTACTGAAACCACTGGTATGGTTTGATTCTGATCATTGGTTGACGGCATTCCGAAGATTGGTGGATGTGCGGGATGATGTGTCATAGAATCTGCTACCCCTTCTTTTTGTTGATGGATTTGGCTTGACACCAGAGTCTTGTTAGCTTCTGTAGCCTGGAGGGTCGCAATAGTCTTCGTAGCTGCTTCCTTGAGAGCCGTGGCTGCAATGGAGTTAGTGTTCATAGGTGAAGTGATTTCCGCAGCATCCTGCCTTTGAGTAGTTGCTTTAGCTTTGTCTCCTTTCTGCTTGCTTCGGGTCATGACCGAGGTAACCCTCGGTGTCTCCTTTGATGAGGCTTTGGTTTTTTATGCCTCTAGTATCTTCTCCATTTATAATCCTTTCCTGCATAGGGGAATAAATAAGGAGAACCAAAGATATCCACGAGGATCGGGTTAGCGTCACTCACACTTGCAAGGCTATTGGAATAGAAGGAAAATGAGCTGCCCAAGGGTCCTAATAGAAGAGAAATGTAAAGACTTCATTGGTCTAGTTTTTGAAATACAAATCCTCTTATAAACGATCATGAATCAGACTACTTTTGAAAAATAACTCTTGAAAAGGCAGATCCGTCGCAAGGACTCACGAATCTGGATTATTAAATCTTAGTTGAGGAAAACCTCATGCGTGCAGATCTGTGATAGATAGCTGCGGGTTTGTCTGCTTGTGAAAATGAAGAACATGAATCCAAAAATACAAATAAAACAAAGGTTTTGAAAGCACGCTGAACCCAGAATAGGGTACAACCATAATCCGTGTTTTAAGATGAAATCACAGGATAAGATAAATCTTTTACCGGGACAAGTCCCTGTTTCTAGCGCCAAATTGTGAACACAAAAATTACGAAGCCAACCATGTGTTCGCAAACAATATTCGCATACGTCCTAATTCTAGAATCGTACATTGTGTGTGTATCGGCATGATTATATCGATTCATTGACTCAAAGCCTTCGGTCTTGTCATTGTCTAGTCAGATATGATCATAAATAATGTTCGTATAAAGAAATAAATCAAGAATCAAGTGTAAACATAAAGCATATGAAGTTTAACGCTGAATGTAAAGTGCTGAAATGTAAATGAGACGGATTTACGTGGTTCAGCACTAAGGCCTACATCCACGGGGCTTGGTGTTTTACTATGTACTGAATGGTTACAAAGATAGTCGAACGACTTTTGAGTATACACAGGTCTGCGGAAGTAGGGGGATCACTTACTCTTCCTATTTCTCTCTCCTATGCTCTCCTCTATTTGCTCTCCAAAATGGTCTGCCCCTTCTCTCTTAGTGGAGAGGGGTATTTATAGGGAAGGAATGCGGGTCCCATCTCTGAGATGCCGTTGTAATCTTATCTTCTTGTGCTTTGTGCCTTTTACGCATAGGTCTTCGGCGCATGCCGCGGCCTGAGCTTGAATACGAAGGGTTGTCCTTGCTTCTTCCACGAGCTGATCGACACGTGTATATCTCTTTGGTATTTAATGCGGGTAGATGGATGTCTGCTCGTGTCAGACAAGTGTCTCTTTGTCTGGTCACATCCGTGTCAGCCAAACCTCCTCTTGTCCGTTGATCTGGGATCCTCTTCGGGATTGGGTTTGTTAATACCCAAGGGGTATTATCTGGTGCTCCTCTGAGTCATCATACCTCTGTGGTCCTCTGCCCCTGACCGTCAGATCTGCTGACCGATGGCATCCTGTTTGCTATCATGTTTTGATGTCTCGCTTCGCATGCCTTCCACGTGTCTCCTTCTGTACACGTGGAGGATGATGAAAGGTGTACATACAGTGATAATAAAAAAACTATGATTTTTATAGTTTTAATCATTTGGAGGTTACCTAGTGTAAGTTTTATATACATTGCAGATCCGAAAGATGGTATTGAAATTGGACCTAGTGTAACTGTGTAAGTCATGAAAACTAAGCTTTTATGGAAATGGTCAGTGTGGACTGTGGAGACCAAATTATATACTGAACCCGATTATGAGAATCATCCCCCTGACCCAAAGTCTCATTATGTTACAAAGGGTTATCTTTAGTTGTCGAACGAACATGAGCCATTGCTAGCATGTTTTACTGCTGGAAGGAGCCACAATCTGTTGGAAATTATCTCAAAATTCCAACACAATCCTCACATATTAAAGCTACTTCTGGGATTAATATAACTATCCTTCAGCTTATATGCACCTGAAATGGTTAAGGAAAAACAATAGTGGCTGGTATGAGTTTCGGAGTCTACTTATTTTAGAGTCTGCGTAAAGACTGAACATTTTGCTAGCAATATCCGATGATTCTTGTTGGGTCTGGTCACTCCTTACGGTCCAAATTAATTAGGTTGTAGAACAAAAGTGAGGTCAAAGACTTTGGAAGCAAGTAGTTAATGAAGATTTAGTTAGTACTTTGTGCTCTACCAACCCCTACCTTCCAATGTGTAAACCTGATCCAGGTTGCAGCAGGGGGGGATCGATTTTGTACAATTTGTAAAGCTTAACAATGGAGCACTAGAAGGCCGCTCTATAAGAGAGCTTATATGTACACCTTTCATCATCCACCACGTGTACAGAAAGAGACACGTGGAAGGCATGCAAAACAAGATATCAAAACATGATAGCAAGCATCTCACCAGAAGATGCCACCGGTCAGCAGATCTGACGGTCAGGGACAGAGGATCACAGAGGTATGATGGCTCAGAGGAGCACCAGATAATACCCCTTGGGTGTTATCGCACCCAATCCCGAGGAAGATCCCAGATCAACGGCCGAGAGGAAGTGTGGCTGACACAGATGTGACAAGATAAAGAGACACTTGTCTGACACGAGCAGACATCCATCTACCCGCATTAAATACCAAAGATATATACACGTGTCAATCAGCTCGTGGAAGAGGCGAGGATAATCCTTCGTATTCAGGCTCAGACCGCAACATATACCGAAGACCTCTGCATAATAGGCACAAAGCACAAGAGGATAAGATTACAACGACGCCTCAGAAATGGGACCCACGTTCCAACCCTATAAATACCCCTCTTCACTAAGAGAGAAGGGTGGACCAATTGAGAGCAATTATAGGAGAAGATAGGAGAGAGAGAAATAGGAAGAGTAAGTAATCCCCTACTTCCGCAGACCTATGTATACTCTAAAGTCATTCGACTATCTTTGTAACCATTCAATACATAGTGAAACACCAGCCTCGTGGATGTAGGCGTTAGTGCCGAACCACGTAAATCTGTCTTATTTACATTTCAGCACCTTACATTCAGCGTTAAACTTCATATGCTTTACATTTATACTTGATTCTTGGTTTGTTCCTTTATACGAACATTATTTATGATAATATTCGACTAGACAATGACAAGCCCAAAGGCTTCGAGTCGATGAATCGATATAATCATCCCTTTTACGCATACGACGTACAATTCTAGAATTAGGATGTATGCGAATATTGTTTGTGAACACGTGGATGGCTTCGTGATTTATATGTTCACAGAGCTGTTACTGCATTGAGATGTATTGAGATGAAGGGCTGCACGCGTGCACCGCACATCTCCCTTAGGGAAGGATGACTCCAAGGCTGGAAATAGGGGGATTCGGTATTTAGGTCTGCAGTCTGCTGCAATTTCTCTTGCGGCTGTTGTTTACATACTATTTCACTTGTGGCTGTTGTTGCCTTGCAAAGTCTTGTACAAGTCCAACCAATTCTGTCACTCCAAGGAGTAATAAGAAGTTGTGGGTGGGTCCCAGACTGGCTAACAGCTTTCACTGTTAGAAATTAGAATAAGCAAATGTTGAGGAATAAAAGTAAAAAAGAGAAGCAAAAAAAAAGACAGGAGGGGCATTAAACTCAGCACAGGGGGATTGATATGTCCGTGCACTTCCCATTGAAGCACTTACTTACCAACTTGGTTGGAGGGCGGGGACCTTCACTGCACCATCACACATTCGGATTCATTCATCATCAAATATATACATAGAAGCTACGTGTCTTGACGTCCACCAAACCTTTTCTCACTTTTGATTGCATTTGCTTTTTGCCTTTCTCTCGATGATGGTCTCTTCCATAATTGTTAGTAATACAAATAGTTCCGGTCACCTGCTTATTGTTTTTGTTTGCTTATTACCAAGCAGGATGCGTTAGGAATACAACTCATCAGGACTCACTCAAAGCCTTACTGGTAACAGCTGCCAAGAGAAAATCACGTATCAATCACTAGTTTATATTACGCTATAGATTGATATTGATTTATTACAAATATATTCTCTATAATTACGTATCCAAAAATATCTCTGTAACCCTAGTAAAAAGGGAATGTAATCTCTATATATTTGTTTACCTATCCACCAGTTGGTGTGGAATCATTCACCCAAAATATTGTGTTCTGTTTTGGTATCAGCTAAAAAGATCCATATGCACGTTTCTTTTCAAAAAAAAAAAAAAACAATGGCAGCACCAGAAACCTCAACCCTTCATACCATTCATGTTAATCATCTGATTAGCATGAAACTCACAGACACCAACTTTATCCTTTGGAAAACTCAGTTTATGCCACTATTGAAGGGTTATAGACTAGAGGGTTATGTGAATGGAACTTACAAGAAATCATCACCAACTATCCCTGGCACAGAACCAAATTCACAAGAAACCCCAAATCCTGCATATGCCAAATTTGAAGAACAAGATCAGATTTTCTTAGGATGGATATTATCATCCCTTACTGAAGGAGTTCTAGATCGAGTCTTTGGCTTAACCTCATCAAAAGAGGTCTGTGATGCTTTGGAAAAACGATATGCTCCTAAAAAAAGAGCACATCTGAGGAATCTAAAGAGACAACTCAATGATCTTAAGAAAGGTAATAGCTCTATGAATGAATATTTTTCAAAATCTAAACAACTTTTTGATGCTCTTGCAGCATCAGGAAGTCCACTTGATGAAGCTGATATGCAGAAGTCCAAACTCAGTGGACTAGATCAAGCATATGATGCAATTGTGACGTCTGTTGGCATTATTGAAAAGATAGATATGGATGCATTCTATGTGCATCTGCTCTCATATGATTTGAGACTTGAACAACAGATGGCAACACTTCAACAACCTTTAGCAATCATTGCCTCTTCATCTGCTGCACGGCCATATCAAAGGCAACAGTCAGAAAATTTTCAACCAAATCGATCCCCAAATTATCAAGGCTTTCGTAACCAAAATCAAAATAATCGTCATCCTAGGAAGGATGAAGGTCAAGGACCGTGTCGAATCTGCAATTGTAAAAATCACAATGCAAGTTTCTGCTGGTTTCGCAAGATAACAATGCACCACAAAGAGGAGAATCAGCTGCATATCTTGCTTTACCTGGTGGTCCTGCTGACAACAATTGGGTGAACTGATACAGTAGCAACTCATCACTTGACTGCACATCTCAACAACCTGAACATCAAGCATGAATATGATGTAACTGAACAAGTTCGTGTGGGAAATGGAAATGCCCTACACATTGAAAATATTGGTAATGCTTCTTTTACCCATAATAATCGATCTTTTCATCTCAACAATATACTTCATGTGCCTGACATAAAAACAAATCTTCTTTCTGTTTCAAAGTTTGGCAAATATAACAATGTATATTTTGAATTTCACTCCAATTTCTTTGATGTAAAGGATCTCAAAACCAGGACAACATTGTTGCAAGGAATGAGTAATAATGGGCTCTACATATTTGATAATGTTCGAGAGATTAGCAATACAACTCCAACTGCTCTAGTAACCAACACTATTCCACTGTGGCATCAGCGTCTCGGACATCCAATGCTCTGCACAGTTTTTCGAGTCATTAAAAATCTTTCCCTTCTAGTTTCAAATAAGAAGTTTGAAATCTGTCATTCTTGTCATGTGAGCAAGAGTCATAAACTTCCCTTCCCAAATAGTAGTACTGTAATCGATAAGCCATTAATCTTACTTGTGTCTGATTTATGGACATCTCCTTATTTATCTAGAAATGGTTATCGATATTATCTTCTTCTTATGAATGTTTTCTCACATTACACGTGGATCCATCCACTAGCTCGTAAATCAGATGCATTTCCTGTGGTCATCCAATTCAAAAAACTCATTGAGAATCAAACTGATCTCAAGATTAAAGTTTTTCAGTCAGACAATAGAGGAGAGTTTAAAAAGTTCACTACTTTTCTCAATAGCTCAGGAGTCATCCATATATTTTCATGCCCTCATACATCAGCTCAAAACGTCTTGCAGAACGTAGAATTATACATATAACAGAGTCCGGTTTAGCACTTCTTTTCCATGCCTCAATGTCAAAATCCTACTGGTTCGATGCTTTCACAACTGCATGTTACCTCATTAATAGAATCCCATCTTCAGAAACAGAGTCTAAATCTCTTTTAGAGTTATTGTTCAACAAGACTCCTGAATACTCCTCTCTTAGAGTCTTTGGATGTTTATGCTATCCATGTCTTAGACCATATGTCTCAAACAAACTTGAACCAAGGTCTTTACCGTGTGTTTTTATAGGGTATAGTAGTGCTCACAAAGGCTATTTATGCTTACATGTTTCAACCAACAGGTTATATATCTCTCGACATGTCAAATTTGTGGAAACAAGCTTCCCATTTGCTGCCAGGAAACATGTAAATTCTCCTAACTCCACACATAAATCACTCACTATAAAGATTTTAAGCTCATCTGTTTTATCAGTTTCATCCTCTAGTGCATCACTTGAACTTGATCAACCAGCATCACCATCTATTGAAGTTGAATATGTAATCTCTTCACCGTTGCCTCTAGCCTGCCAGAATTATCATCTTCAGTCATCGATCAACCCACAGATAATACTACAGTTGGTACTTTATCAGTGGTAGCTGACAGCACTGTTTCTCACACTCAAACACAAATTCAGCAGCATCATATGGTCACACGAGCTCGAGATGGCATTAGAAATCCTGTACAAAAGTTGTGTTTGCACGCAACTAAATATCCACTAGAGATGACACATATTACTGATCCAACATCCTATACTGAAGCATCAAAATATCCAACATGGAGACCACCAATGGATGATGAAATTAATGCTCACATTCGCAATGGAACCTGGAGTTATGTTCCATATGAGAAATGGATGAATATGATTGGTTCAAAATGGGTGTTTCGTGTCAAAGAAAAAGCTGATGGGTCAATTGACAAACGCAAAGCCAGATTGGTAGCACAAGGGTATAATCAGCGTGAGGGACTTGATTACTATGAAACATTTAGACCAGTGATAAAACCCAGCACAATAAGGTTTGTTCTCTCATTTATCGTGACTCAAAATTGGACGATAAAAAAATTAGATGTCCAAAATGCATTTCTGCATGGTGAGTTAACTGAAGCTGTATATATGAAGCAACCACCAGGATATGTCAATCCTAATCACGTCTGTAAGCTCAACAAATTGATTTATGGGTTGAAACAAGCTCCGAGAACATGGTTTTCCAAATTAAGTAATTTTCTCATTGCACTGGGATTCCAGGGCTCCATTTCTGACAGCTCTCTCTTTATATAACAAGTATCGGAAGGAGTTACATATGTATTCATCTACGTTGATGACATTATCATCACAGGTTCAAACTTTGCTCTTATCACCAATCTTATTACTTTTGAGCTCTGCCTTTGCAGTAAAAGATCTGGGAAACCAAAGTTACTTCTTAGGCATGGAAGTAATTCACCAAGGCACTTCAGTGATACTCAGTCAGCAGAAGTATGTTGTTGATCTACTCAAACGAACAAAAATGGATGCTGTTAAACCAGTGTCTACACCGCTTCCAGTAAATATCAACATCAGTAGACAAGGAAGTGCAAAATTTGAGGATCCTACTCTTTATCGAAGTGTTTGTGGAGCTTTACAATATCTTCATCTCACCAGACTAGACATTGCAGTAGCAGTCAACAAAGTCTGCCAGTATATACATAATCCTTTTATTTATCATTGGGATCTAGTTAAGAGAATTCTACGATATCTCAAACATACAGTGCATTATGGTTTAGTTTTACGTCCTTCAGCAGATAAATCACTTCATGCCTACTCAGACTCTGATTGGGCTGGAAGTTTAGATGATAAAAGATCAACTAGTGGCTATGGTATTTACTTTGGCGGAAATCTTGTTTTGTGGAGTGCACGCAAGCAAACAACGATCTCTAAATCAAGAACTGAGGCTGAATACAGAGGCATAGTTATAGCTACTTCAGAATTGATATGGCTTCAGTCGTTATTGAAAGAACTCGGCATTGCAGTACAAGCTCCAACATTGTGGTGTGATAATATGGGTGCGACTTATCTCACAGCAAATCCGGTCTTTCATGCACGAATGAAACACATTAAAATTGATTATCATTTTGTACGAGAAAGGGTTGCAAACAAAAGACTACTGGTAAAGTTCATTTCCTCAAAAGATCAGCTAGCTAACATCTTTACAAAGGGTATTGCTTCTGTATGATTTGAGTTTCTCAGAGACAAGTTGAGCATTCGACCACTCATGCACAACTTTAGGGGGGATGTTAGGAATACAGCTCATCAGGACTCACTCAAAGCCTTACTGGTAACAGCTGCCAAGAGAAAATCACGTATCAATCACTAGCTTTTATTACGCTATAGATTGATATTGATTTATTGCAACTATATTCTCTATAATTACGTATCCAAAAATATATCTATAACCCTAGTAAAAAGGGCATGTAATTTCTATATATTTGTTTACCTATCCACCAGTTGAAGTGTGGAATCATTCGCCCAAAATATTGTGTTCTGTTTGGATGGTGTGGTTACTATTTTTGTTTGATTTTATAAATTAATCAACTATAACTACACCTAACGGAACACCTTTAATAAAGAAAAAAAAGAGCGCTCTCCCCTCTCTTCTTTCCCTGAATTCTCCCTCTCGTCGGTCCAATATAGCCGTTACTCCTTGTCTCCTTCCCTTAATGGCTCCTCCAACCGTCGTTTCTCACCGTACTTCTTGCCGGAACTCCACCAAATGTTAAGTTTCTTCATCACATGATCTCGAATGGATACTCCAAATCACTCACATCAGTGCTATTGCAATTGCATCAATCACATACTGATGCAGGGCGGAAGCGTTGAATAGTACAAAAATCTAAAACCACAACACTAGTACAAATCTTCACATTGGCCCACTTAATCATCGTGTCCATAAGCTTTTGGTCATTGATTTTTTTCACTCCAAAAATGTGGCATCAGGTGCCGTGACAAAGAGGTACCTTTATTGCTACTAAACTTTGAGTGACTATAAAATATGATTTACCATGGCCGTAACTCTATAACCATGTCTATATGGTACTCATTATTTTTTTTGTCGTTAAGCATTTTCACTATCACCATGGCCATAGGATTCTTATAGACACACAATTTGATTATATGTGGCTAAAGTTTACCTTAAAGTCACATGATTTATATTTTAGACGTGGCTTTTGTCATCAATTGGACACACAAAATTCATTTTATCATGGCCAATTTGTAACTTAAGGCTACATTGACTTGCAGCACCATGGAGATCAATTTTCTAAAAACACACAAATTATTTTAAACGTAGCAATTGTTTACCTTTGGGACACGGAGAATTATTGAAACCATGGCAATAAATTCCTCGAGGATACATAATAGCCTTTCAATGTGGCTAGCGTGTACCTTTAAGCCACATGGAATCATTTTAACTGTGGAGATTGTTTTCCTGCTCGACACGGAGAATTATTGAAACCATGGAGATAAATTCCTCAAGGACACATATTAGCCTTTCAATGTGGCTAGGGTGTACCTTTAAGCCACATGGAATCATTTTAACCATCGTTATTGCTATCATCTAAACCGGAATTAATGTGACCAATCGACAACTTATGGTTACAGGTAAGATTTAGCGTCCTGGCTTGAACCTCCAAATTAAACCAAATACAGAGAAAGTAAAAATGTATCTTGAACAAACGAAAATAAAATTAGAATATTGATTTTTAGTACATGGAAGCATATTATTATTATTTGAATAATAAAGTGTAGTAAAGATTTACATGACAGGCCTCATGCTCCTTTAACATGAGCAAAATGCCAGGAGAAGGACCATTCGTCAAGGACCATAAGGTTACAAGACCTATCAACAAACTTATAAGAATATAACTGGAAAAGACTTGAATAAAATTTACAATCAACTATTACAAGATTGGTAGTCCACTTGGCACCAGACTGAGAACCATCGACGGATAACAACTTCAATCTCCAATGTTTTGGATTAGTACCATCTCTCTAGCGCATATGATTCTTGCAAGAAGAGCATTTAGCTTCAGCCTGTTGAGCATCTAATGTTGTGATCGGGGATGGTTTCGGAACCCCAGAAGTACCCTGCATTAGCAAGAAGAGTTAAACCAATTCCAGTACTAATATTCTAATCTATATAGAAAGCATAAAAATAAACGAGGAACGAGGCGAGCATCCAGATACAACACATTCAGAATTATAACATTTGAAAATAGAACACTGCAAGGAGATGTATTAGACTAAACTTAGAAAACAAATGTCACGAGTACACCCCTGGAAAACAAAATATACATACAAGCCATGAAACGTGTAAAGACGTATAATTAAAGAGAGTACTATTATCAAATCAAATAAAATGTTACCTTGTTGTCCATGAAAAGTATCAACCGACAATGGTGCACAAGGTCATTCTTCAACGGCTAGTGGGCACAAGGCCGAGATATATTCAGAACTTCTTTATAGCTCCAAAAGAAAATATTTCCAGAAGCGCTTTTTGAATGGACACGCAAGAACCAACCCATTTGACCACTGGCATTCACACGCTATAGGATTAATCAAGTTTAGAGTTTCCTCAAATGAATAGTTAACCTTAGAAGATGCTAATGTCAAATGCCATAGGGTAGGTCCTGGTTCACCCAACAAAAAACTCTCTCGAAATGAAATATGCTAGTCAGTAGGCACCTAACAACTACAGTTGACGGGCAAAACTAACTAACAATCATGGTAAGCACATCAACTGATTTTGATGGCTAATATTGTTACGCTGTTTAAAAAGAATGTGCCATCATTTACCAACCTACAGAGTCCTACAAAAAACTAAGATAATTAGGTCTCATAATACAGAACGTAGCTCGGAAATAAGATCCACCAACATCAAATTGATGACCGGGCAAATAACCTCATAGAAATAGAAGCTAAGACAAAAATATATGTGAATTAGTCAGGAAATTACAACATTTTGGACGGACACAACTCCCATACCTCATTTTCAACTAGTGTCATAAACCTAACCGAATATTGCGATCTCTGTTCCGCGTCTTTTTTTTTTCTTTTTTCCAAGCTTGAAACCCTTCAACAAAACCCATGAATAGAACTTCACCACTTCCATTGGTCACCACCGTAAATCAATAAGAGTAACCAAATCACAAAACAACACCCATCTGAGTGGTTAATACCCCGTAAACCAAAACCCATCTGTTTTTTTTTCTTCCATATTTTATCTCATGAAGTTCTTCATTTTTTAGAGATTTTGAAGATGGAAAAAAGGAAGATATGTTGATGTCTCTTGTCCCCTGTTATCGTACATCGATTTTGGGTAAGAAGATCTGTGTTAATTTGAAATCTTTTCTTGTTATCCGGGGATTTTCGAAATTTTGATTTAAGTATTGATTCAAATAGGTTTATGTACTCTTATGTTGTGAGTTTTCTTATCGGTTCATGTTAAACTTCCTGTAATTTCTTAACTTCCTTCGTTGGTTTTTTATTCTGGGAAGAAGAAGAAGAAGAAAATGATTTGACCGTAATGAACATGTTAGGGGTTTAATTGCAAATCAACTCATTTTGGTTTGTTGATAACTTCATGTCCTTTAGCTGTTTGTTGAAATGATTAACTAGAATCTGCTTGGTTTATAAATAGATGTGCGGTACCAGGAGAAACAAAATTCAGCTTTGGTTCCTTGATGCGTTTAATTATGCTATTGCAATCAAGATGGATCTTCTGAATTTGAGTATAAGAGGCCATTGATTAATTGGACCTTGCTTTTATTGAGAAGGTAAAACATTTGTTGGATTGGCATGGGGATTACCTGCATACCAAAATTTATGATTATGTTCAATTTATATGCATGTTACTATTTGTTTAGTTTGTAAAGAATGGGAAGCAGAAAGAGGTCAGGGGATAACTTACATGGGAAGGGAAAGGAGGTTTGGATTAACTTAGAAAATTTGATGAAGCAACATCCAATCAAGTGAGCTTCATACAGAAAGAATTAATTTGATGATTTCATTGTTCCATTTTATTTATTTATTATTATTTTATTTTTTTGTTTTTTCAATTTCTCCTTGTTTTTTTTAGCTGAGATTGAGACTTGAAATGGCATGCCACTCTGCTGCAGATAAATGTCGAAAGCGTCTATTTTAATAGACGTGAATCCCCAACATTTCTCTTCCGCACCGACAACTTATGATCTCAAACCATTGCCTATGTAAAGGTTTATATTAGTGTATCCACTTATGCTATAAATTGTTGCAGGAATTAGATTTTATAGTTCTGCAATCTCGATGAAGCTACATGTTAGTGAAAAGATGCGGCCATTGTCTATGGGGTGTTGGCAAGATCTATTAACTAGGCTTGGTACTTTTAAATAGAGATCCAAGACAATACCAGTGGGTATGTTTTTTCTCCTGTTGCTTGGATTTTGGTATTTGCTTTTCTTATATATTAAGATTTGCGGGTTTGGTTACGTTTTGTTGTTTAGATTAGTTGATGTAGTTCACATCATAACGATCTATGGAGTCCAAGCCTATCAAATACTGTTGTTGTATCATGGTTGAGCTAGCATGAATTTTATTTTTGAGCAGTCGTTTTGTCATTTATCTTTTTCTTTGAATTTCAAAATTTGAGTGAATTTTGTTATATGACATATGTCTGTTCTATCAATGATAAAGCTACTGAAGATCATTTAGTTATCTTTGGGATTGCTTCTGTTGATAGATAACTAGTTCTGCAAAAATCGTTACCACTGTGTTTTCAGATGTTTGCTTTGAAAAAGTACGGGGGAATGAGAAGGTCCCAGTTTTCAGCATAAAAGGGAAACTCAATATTAGTCTTCTCCTCTTCCCTGTATCGTCATCATTTGTCTTTTCCATGTTTTTGAACCTAGGGGAAATGGAAGAACAACTTTGACATTTGTTTACTTGATGTGGATACTTATTACTTCGACTTGTTATATGTTTGATGCAGCGGGTATTGGTTGCCGAGGAGTTTTCCCAGTTGTCGCGAACCTCCTAGCATGGCCTTTAAAGTATGCATTGATGGTTGCCACGAGTTTGTTTGATTTTCTTTTGTATCACAGCACTGGTAAGCTTTTATACCATGCAACATTTTGTATTGCTTTAGGTTGTAAGACAAAATATGAAATACAAAAGAAAAAAAATATCGTTGAACGTCGGAAAAGAAATAATATGACCCCCATTCGAAGTCCTGGCTCTGTTACTGCTTCAAACCCCTGAATGTGTTTGTGGCTCCTGGTTTTGACTTGCTGAGAAAAAAATCCCCTGCAGTGACGTTTTTTCTCTTTTCATATGAACTAATTCATCCTCATGCCTGTTAATCAACAAAGGATGCATATTATGAACAAGTTATAAGTATTAAAAGTTTATAACAAATAAACTCAATCATCAATATTCATATGGAAGTTCCAGAAGAAAAATCAGCAATACTCGGGCATTGTAGAAGCATATCCGGGTCTGTCCTAGCTGTAGATAATTCTCGGGCATTGTAGATAAGAATACAATGATCATGTAATCCTGCTGCTATTGTCTCTCACGCTGCTATTCCTTATGACAGTTGCATCAAGTTGCCTGCATTTTCAGAAAAGTAAATGTAATAGTATGCGATTGAAAATTACTCGTGTAAACATTTTTTTTCATGAAATTAATCTAAGCTCGTCTAAATTTGATGTGTCTTGGAATGGTACGATGCATTTTGTAACAGTCTCAATCTTCTAATTTTTTATAAAAATCTAAGCTCGCCAATCATGTATTAGAATGAATATGTTACCTTCTCATCAATACTTGGCAACACTTGCTTACACAGAGTAATTTTAAGACATTAATCCACTGAGTGCCGAATTGTATTTGTGTTTGCCGTGTTTAACAACTAGGGGCATATTTTATACCCTGACCCTACTGCGGATGGCCATGGAGAGTCTTTTGTCTCGATTGTAAGATGTGTCTAATGAACCACCCATTTGGACACATAAACAAATCAAAGTGGCTTAATCTGATATCTTTCTGTCACGAGTTAATATGCGTGTCTAAATCCAACCTATGAATTCGACACGTACATAATTGCTTAATGTGGTCATATTCTCACCTATGGCTACAAGTGATGGGTTTATACTTAAAACCATGACCAGAAGGTGCCTTATGGCTACAATTGATGGGTTTATGTTTAAACACATGACCAAATGGTGCATTATGGCTTCAGGGTAACACAAAACGTGGCATAGTTATACATATGACTAGTAGCCACGCAAATAACCTGAAACGTGGCTAGTCCGTAAACCGAAAAACGTGGCCTATGTGAAGATTTGTACTAGTGCAAGTTTCCGAGATACCACTCTCAAGGAAAAACACTACTTTTCATTCATCCCAAAAAATTGTCTAATACTAGAACAGAGAGCTCCTTATATAGATAACTCTAGGAAAACAATTAAATATTTCATAAACTATCAAAATATTACCTAAAATAAAAGATATTTCTAAACTAATGAAATCCCTACGTAATTAATAATATTTCTAGAATATTCTTAATAAATAAAAATAACATAATTTATTACAATATATCTTGCGAAATAATTGAAATAAATTAGAAGATAATAAAAATATGCAAGCATATTTTCTTTCCATAAATACTCCACCATTCTCCCCTTTTCAGAAAAAAATTCGTCCTCGAATTTTGATGGTATAATTGCTTATATTTATGGTTCTCTGATAAAATTTGGATTTCAAACTTTAATCCAGACTCCCATGAATCTCGCAGATTATGTGCAACTCCTTGAAATCCTTCCTCCTTGATGCCAACGAGGTTTTTTTGTTCATCACGGGTCACTTCCTCCACTCGCTGTAGGCTAGGACCATGATGGGGCTCTTGTTGATGATGCATTTCATCCAGTTGGAGGGTGAGCGCATTAACCTTACGTTCTAGACCATCTATTACCGCCTGATCTTTCTCATGGTTGAGAGCGACTCTTCGAACAACACCATTATCTCTTCCTAGAAACATGATGCAGAAGCGTTGCCTATCTCTGAACCAACTGATGCAGGGCGGAAGCATTGAATAGTACTAAAATCTAAAGCCACATGTTTCCGAGATACCACTCTCAAGGAAAAACACTACTTTTCATTCATCCCAAAAAACTATCTAATACTAGAACATAGAGCTTCTTATATAGATAACTTTAGGAAAACAATTAAATATTTCATAAACTATCAAAATACTTATTACCTAAAATAAGAGATATTTCTAAACTAATGAAATCCTTACATAATTAATAATATTTCTAGAATATTCGTAATAAATAAAAATAACTTAATTTATTACAATATATCTTGCGAAATAATTAAAATAAATTAGAAGATTATAAAAATATGCAAGAATATTTTCTTTCCATAAATACTCCACCACATACACAACACAATCACAGAAGAAAAGATGAAGATCGTCACACACAACACAAAATTCAGTCGAATCACTAATTACACAATTTTGGAAGCTGGATTTTTCCCATCCAAAAAGAAATATCAACATCATATATCTATCAGAGATCAAATCACAGAAGCTGGAAACCCCCCTTTCATAAAAATTTTCAATTATAAGGAGTCTAAGAAATTACCCCTCCTGCAAATTAAACCCCAACCATCTAATGTCTGCAATATTTACAATGTCTCAAATTCAAAGCTACCTGTACCAGTCCAGTCTAAATATTGCAATCTCATTATATACTTTTCTCGGAAGATAATACTAAGCAGCAACATTTACAAACCCCTCTCAGTCTCCTGTTCAATTTCTTGGCATCAGACTAGCTACAATCGCATTATGCTACAAGTTCTTCAAATTTTTCTGAGGAAGCTACGTTACAAGCTCAAATAGGTGAGACACTTGGATGAATCTCTCTACAATCCTGGTATGTCTCTCTTTACAATACTGGTACATATCTATTGTTCTTACCTGTTCATAAACCCGAGAGATTCTCACTCCCTAAACCTCATCCAAAGAACCAACACTATTCTTCTTAGTTTCAATTCATATCACCTTAAACCTCCATACAACTTAAGAATCACCTACACCAGAAGCCTACATACTAGTATCAATGCTGAACTCAGTCATATTAGATAAGACAGAAATATCTACTGGCTTAATTGCAGTATTAATCTCAACAGTCTAGGAAAACAGTTCATTGCTTTACTAAGCACAATCAAATTAGACATATTCAAATTTATCATGATTAACTCCAGGAAACCACAATTCAATACTAATCCCATAACACTATTCAACATCAAAAAAGTAAACTTTGTCCTGACAAACAAAATAACCCAAAATAGAAATTTTGTGTTCAACATTCAACATACACCTCGCATCACTCAGAGCTATGCTTTAAAACCTACCTTTTTAGACAGTATTTGCATCTCCAGATGCATCTGTAGCTTTCTTTGCAGGTTCTGGAGCAGCGGGTTCCGGTACTGGCATAGGCATAGGCTCTGCTACTAGTACATTATGCGGCGGATTCACGCCTCCCAGTCCTGCATTAGCTGTGACAGCAACATCTACATCCATCTGCCTAATTTCAGGTGCCAACATAAACAAATTAGGGAAGATAACTGCATCAACAGGGAGGGGGATGAAATCATTCTCTCGAATTATGGATCTGACATCCTCAGGAACAGGTGCTGCAAAGAACCCCTGACGTGCACCTCCACAAACAACATATTGATCCCCTACCAGTACCACTCCCTCATTGATCACAAATCGGCCTCGACGAGGATGAATTGCAAACACCACCTACCCGTTCTTAGTTCCCCAAATCCGATCTCCATTTGGATGAGAAGGTACTCTCTACTGATCTTGACCTCCACCACCAGTTGTTTCCTTTCTACACCCACCATCACCACCATCTTTTTCACCCCTAGTACCACTACCACTACCACCCTCATGCACACTGTTCTGCAAATTAAAATTTCCCTCACCCCTTTCTGGAGAAAACCTGATTCCACAAACAACATCATCCTAGCAGATTGGTGGCAAACAAAATTACCCAACATCAGTTTCTCTTTAGTAAATAACAAAACCTACTTTCGCAACTCTCTTTATAAAACACAAATCATCATTATTATGCTCTCGCATGTCAAAGTTCATTACCTGGTATTTTGGCAGACTCAGTCTAGGCTTTTTTTCATCTTGAACACCATCAGGAGATATCTGATCACTCATTTTTTCATTGGAACCCAAATCTTGATGCATTGTTTGAAATCTTCTCGACATCAAAAAACTGTATTCTTGCTTGGCTCTGATTGGAAAAAACTGAATGAGAAAATGAAAGAATTTCACTTTCTCTTGTTTTTAACTTGGCTGGGAAGAGCAACAGTCTTCATATCCCAACCGTCAAACGCCTCTTGTGGCCTTCTGATCAATTGTCCTAGAGATTGGTGTTGCTTGATTATGCACAGTGGCAAGCCTACTGGCTATTTGCAATGGTCTAGCAAAAGTAATTACATCTTATTGGATCATGGGAAGCGGCATCAAACACTTGGAAGTTACAAAACTTCCACTAAATCGGGTCGGATTCTGGGTAAGTTTCAATGGTTTATGGCCTTGAAAAATGATCCACTTGGAGATCCACTTCAACATAGCATGGTATTACAGAATTGCATAGTCTACCATTGCTCAGTCCAACTCTGGAGACATTGTCAAACACAAGCCGCACTACACACCAACAATACCAACACTGACACAGGGGGATCTGAATTGATAGATTAAGAATAATTTAAAAAGGTGATGATCTGGTTACTTACCAAAAGAATACCAACTCATATGATACCAGACATTCAAGGTATACTTAGGCCAATTGGAGTCTTCCAAACTGCCAAGAAAGCGTATGGAAGAGACATAATTGAAAAGAAATTGGAGGTAAAGCTTACAATTGATGTTACCAGAGCACTTAAATTTGGTATTGAAGCTTTTGAAACCACTACTTCACACTGGCTTGAATTTGCTTATGCTCTCAATGAAATAAAGTTTTGTAAAGTATGCAGAATACTAGATCATCCAAGCCCCCTTGCCTCTCCCCACCAAATCACTCTCAATACCTCTACAACAATTTCCCTACCCCTCAACCAGCTCCCCCACTAAGAACTCAACAACAAAAAATTGGTCAGGCTGGAAAAAACATCATCTATAGACCCTACTCTGATAGAAAATTGCTACTGAATTTGAGATAAAAATGAAGATAGCAAAAAAACTGGAACTTGAAACAGTTATTACAAACCTTGCCTCATCTTCAAAAGAGCCACTCATTTTTAGTGCTCAACCTGAAACATCTTTGGATAACTTCCAACCTCATCCAGATATGTTAGCTTGCCAAATCAAAAACAAAAAATTGGAACTTGCTAATAAGATTGCTGGAAACTACAAAAAAAACTATCCAAGGATGAAAATTGCTGCAAGAGCTAAAACTATTAGCACCTCCAACACTGAATTTCATCACACTTTGGACCCTGACAGCATCTTACCAACCTCTCCTCCACCAAAACCCTTTCCCTTTCAACTCCTTACCAACTCTAGCTCAAATTAAATCAAGAATAGAAGCTGATCAAGCCAAAAAGAAAAAGGAAATATGGAAGGCAAAAAAGAAATCTCATGTGTTTGAACGATATCTTCACCAACTACTCTAGACACCATGATGGAAACCAAAAGAATGAAACCTACCCAAGCTGAAGATGGTATTGAAACAAATTCCTTTGACTCTGACTGCTCAAACGGTTCAAAGATCAGGATAACAAATCTGCAAGGTCTCTTGACTCAAACAACAATTCTCAGATGGCTAATGGTGACTTAGGAACTACCTCAGCTGATAATATGGTACACTTCTTTACTCTTACTCTCCTGCACTCATTTCTTTACATAACTAGGTACTTCTCCTACCTGATCATGAATGCTTTTTATGACCATATCACTAGAAGACTGTCTTCAAAGTATCATCTGGTATCCTATTTTTGGAAATTCTTTACCACTTTGGCATGGAACTGTCAAGGACTGGAAACAAAGGATGATAAAAGATATCTAAATGATATTTTAAACAAACTAAATCCTGACATTATATTTATCTCTGAGACTAAAAAAAAAACAGGAAAAGCTCAAAAAAACTATGAATGAAATAAATGTCAATAACTATTGGTTTGTTAACCCAGGAGGTGCTAGTGGCACTGCTGGTGGATTAGCATTGATATGGAAGAGCAATTTAAACGTTGAAATCCTTGATTCTTCTCTCAATCATATCAATGCTATTGTTAGGCCTGTCAGTGGCTCTCCTTGGTTATACACTGGTTACTATGGTAGTCCTTATGATACAGATAGTAAACTCTTCTCTTGGAAGATGCTGGAAAATACTGTTGTCATTAACAACTTAACTTGGTTGGTTATTGGAGACCTAAACATTATTCTTCATGACACTGAAAAATTCAGTGTTCATCATATAGATACCAATGAAGCTGATATATTTAGCAACAAAATACTTGAGTTGGATCTTGTGGATTTAGGCTTCACTGGCTGTCTATTCACTTGGTCAAATTAAAGAGATGGTCATAATCTCACTGAACAAAGATTGGATAGAGGGATGGCCACTGAAAGTTGGCTCTTGTTACACCCCAACACTACCATCACCAATATGTTTGCTATTGGATCTGATCACCATCCTATTCTTCTCAATTCTAACCCCTCCTGGCAAACTGGTAAAAAAATTTCCTTCAAGTCCTTTAGTCCTTGGTTGGATCACAAGGATTGCAAGGAAATTATATCTAAATGCTGGAGAAAGAACCTTACTGGCTCTAGTGCTTTTCTTATAGCTAGAAAGCTAAAAGACATCAAGCTTCAACTCAGAAAGTGGAACAAGGAGGTATAGGGCAACATCAAAATTAACATTGAAGAATGCAAGCAGCACCTTCTCTGGTTACAAACAAACTACTTCAGAGCTGACAGAAATCAATCCATCAAAGTAGCTAGATATGAACTCAAAGATTGGCAGGATGTTGAAGAAAAATTTTGGAAGACAAAAAGCAGGGATCAATTCATTAAGATGGAAGACCAAAACACAAGCTACTTTCACAGAGCTACAAAGTGCATAACAAGAAGAAACAAGATTGATGCTATCCAAGACAATCAAGGGCACTGGATTACAGACTATCAAGATAAAACACTGCTTCACTCAACATTTTTCCAAAATGGCTAATGCTGAAAACCCTCTCATCAACCCAGATATTATCAACCTAATTCCCATCACTATCACCTCAACTGACAACAGTATGTTAAATAGAATCCCAGATCACAATGAAGTTAAAAGCATTCTCTTCAGCATGGCTAAGGACAAAGCCCCAGGACCAGATGGCTTCCCTCCAAATTTCTTCCAAGATAACTGGGATATCATTGGAGAATACATTGTAAAAATGGGGAAACACTTCTTCATGTCTGGTCATATTTTAAAAGAAATGAATGCAACCTTCATATCTATCATACCCAAAGTAGAAAACCCCACTTCCCCAAGTCATTTCAGACCTATCAATCTTTGCAATACCACATATAAAATCATCTCCAAGTTGTTAACCCAGATAATGAAACCCTTCCTCAACAAAATTATATCCCCCTACCAATCTGCATTCATACCTGGAAGACAAATCTCTGACAATATTGCTATAGCTCATGAACTTATACATTCTATGAGATCCAAAAGAGGCACCAAAGGTGAGAATGGGAGTACGGGAATAAATATTGATATGGCCAAAGCCTTTGACATAGTAGATTGGAACTTTATTAACACCATCATGACAAATATGGGCTTCAATGAACAATGGTGCAACAAGATTATGCAATGTATCACCACCACTAATTCTGTTGTTCTTATCAATGGCTCACCAGACTCTTTATTCAACCCTCAAGAGGTTTAACGCAAGGAGACCCCCCCCCCCTATCCCCCTACCTCTTTATATTCTGCATGGAAGCTCTCTCAAGAACTCTTATTCATGCTGAGGATTTAGGTATCATTACTGGAATAAAAATCTGCGGAGGTGCATCATCCATTAATCATCTTCTGTTTATTGAAGATTGTATGGTTTTATGCAAAGCAAACAAAGTATAAGATCAGAATATTATGGACACCCTCAACATCTTTGGAGAAACCTCAGGACAACTTATTAATTTCAGCAAATCAGGAGTGTTTTTCAGCAAAAACACTGACCCAAATCTCTTCTCTTCCATCAACAACATCATGGGAGTTCAAGTTCTGTAACTGGATGACAAATATCTAGGCTCTCCTCTATTTTACTCACAGAAGCAAAATCAAGTCTTTCAAGCCAGGAGTGGATAAACTAAAACTGAGCAATCCAGCTGGAAAAATGTGCCACTAAATCCTGCTGGAAGGGAAGTCTTAATCAAAACTGTTACTTCCGCAGCTAGTATTTATCAAATGAATTGCTTCAGAATTCCCAAACAAACTTTCCAGGACTTAAACAAGTTGTAAAGAGATTTCTTCTGGGGAAAAAATCTGCAAAATCCAAGAGGATACTATCCAAAGGCTTGGATATCAATTTTCAAACCAAAAGATATGGGAGGCTTAGGTTTTATGAATATGGAACTTTTCAACAGTTCCATGATCACAAAAATTTGCTGGAGACTTGAACAAGAAAAATACTCACTCTGGTACCAGCTGATGGATGCCAAATATCTTCTGGGAAGAAATGTTCTAAATATGGATACATAAGCTAAGCCTGGTGATTCTTGGATTTGGAAAGGAATTCTTGAAGGAATACAAAATATACAACAGCACTGTAACTGGAAGATAGGCAATGGAATGAAAATCAACATCTGGGAAGATTACTGGTTACCCAACTCTACAGCTAAGCTTCTCAAATCGAATCACTGTCCACAACAAATTGAGCTGATGTCTCATCTCATGCTTCATGATGGAAGCTGGAATACCCAAATCATCTAACATATTTTCAATCATAATATTGCTCAAGCCATTCTGAATCTTGTCACCAACCCAGGGGAAGAAGATTTAATACAATGGAACTTAAATGAAACTGGAAAGTTCTCTGTCAAAGCTCTCTACAAGGCCAAGATAGATTATTTATACAGAGATGATACCAGTAACAGAAATTGGGAGGCTCTCTAGAGATTGGATATTGATCCATTTATTAATATTTTTCTCTGGAAATTTTCTCATGAAATCCTCCCCAATACAAAGACTGCAAGCATGCTGCACTATATTGATCTTATCTGTCAAGTCTGCGGTAGTGGGGAGGAAACAGTGACACATCTCTTTTTAAACTTCCCTACTGCTATTGCATTTTGGCATGATCTCATTGGACCAAACCATGGAAAGTTTGGTAACAGTACAAACTTTATGGAATGGTTTAACTCCTGGTTTGATACTGGAGCTATAACTGGAAAAACAATCCTCTATGCTACCACATGCTAGCACATCTGGAAACCTAGGTGTGGCATGGTTTTCAATCACATAAAACCAAATGCAAAGCGCACTACTCAGTGTATCCAGCAATATCTATGTGATTATAACATAGTGCACAACTTACCTACTCATGCTCTCAATGGTTTACTTCCCAACAACAATGGGTCTGACACTGAGCCAGACATCAAAATTCCCTATGATCTAAACCATATTCCACAAGAGTTTGTTTTCATCATAAGGATATGCACTATACAGAAACCTGAGAATCTTAAATATTTCGCTGCATTAACTATTTTAGATGTTGCAGGAAACAACATTGATAGCAGGGGATACTCAGATCACTCTGGAGGTTGGGGTGCAACAGGAGGTGCAGATCTAGCTTTCAGTTGGGCCAAGGAAAAGCAGCACATGTACATTGAAGTACAATCTGAATCAAAGGAAATCTGGTCAGATTTCACTATTTATACCATCAAGCAATTCAAGGAAGGTTCAACCCTAATTACTATGACAGCTCAAGAAACAATGGTTAAGATTATAGCTCAAGAATCAAGCATATCTCTTTTGTTTTAAGTAGTCTTAAGTTAATTCACAGACTTCAAAATTTGGAGACACTTAATTTAGCTATTTCATATAAAAACAATGAAAGCAGACTTCACACAAGTGCTGCTACTCCCTTGCATGGCCCTTAGTTTTTTTTGCTAAGGTTTTTCTATAAAAGAAAAATAATAAAGAAAAAGAAGAAAAAAATGTTGTAGGAAAAGAAAACATGGGGGTGGAGTTTTGAACAGTTTTAGGCTGGTTTTCATTTTATGAGCCAAAATTGGGCAGATGGTTTCTCAAAAATAATGTAAGGATATATTTTCAAAAAGAATGAACATCGCCAAAAAAAAAAATAATAATAATAATAAATCTCAGTATTTTGTCAGACCAACTCATATTTTCAGAGTCTAATTTGTCCAGAAATACTTGGATTGCTACATAGGATTTTATTAATAAAGTTGGTAAATCCTGTGAATGTTAATCAACTCGCAAAAATGGGTCATGCTTTCTCTTTGAGCAAATAGAGTAGAAGAGAAAATATGATCAGTCACGGAGGTAGAAATTCCGGAAAAGTCACCAACTCTCATGGATTTGAGGGTCCTAGTTACCAAAGATTGATGGTCCCATCTCTAAAAAAAATGGCACTGTTGTTTGGCTCCCTCTTTTCCATCTTCCTGTCCACTAAACCCCACGTCTGAGAAATAGTAAACCCTACTAGTACTTGAATATGAATCTAAATCTGAATGTGTGGTTGAGATTGTAGGGAGGTGGAAAATATGGAGTCAAATAGCATTTCCAAAAAGAAAAAAAAAATTATCCCCGTTAACTCCTGTGACTGGCAAGACCCTCAAATATGTGAGAGTATGTGATTTTTTAAGATTTTATCTCTATTGGCCCGTCACTACTCTTATTCCAATGGTTTGTTTGCTTTTGCTTTATGTTGTCTTTGAATCTTCACTTTTCAGTTTCTATATTAACGTTCATGCACGGGATATTTCATAGTAAAAAAAAAAAAACCTCCTTCTCTTTCCTCTCTCTCCTATCTCTCTCTCACTCCTTCTTCTTCTCCAACAAAATCATCAAAAACAACCCTTTTCTGCTCAGATCTAGTCCGTTTACACCGTTTTCGTGGTTTTATCTACTCTTTTGAGGTTTATCTTCGTTTTAATGGCGATTTTGGGTTATTGGATTGAGTTCTAAGATCAATAGTAATGCTCTCCAACGACGAAATCTCCATCTTTGTTGTCTCCGGCGACGAACTCTTCATCGGAATCTTCATCATCAACTTATCCGGCGACGAAATCTTCATCGGTGGTATTTTTGACGACGGAAACTTCATCACTATTTACAAGAGATTTGAGCAAATCACTCCTACTTTGGGAGCATTTCTTTCTAAAGAAGAAAAATAAACTAAATGGTTGGAATTTAATTCCGAGAAAAACCATCCTTCTTCCGACTTAATCGGATCTTATTCATACTTGTATTTGTCTTACTCTGGTAATCCTTCTCTTTCTCTTGTCGGATTTCTCGGTATTGTACTCTTATGTTATGCTCTTGTTACTTTGTATTCTCTTACTTTCGATCTTAAACTCATTGTAACCTTGAAATCCCATTAATAAAAAGGTTCCTTGTTTATTAAAAAAAAAAAAATATATATATATATATATAATCCCATAATTGATGGAGTAAATTCATGCCGTTATCTCCGGAAATTACACACAAATACATACTGACAAGTACAACTCTTTAGTGGTTCTTAATGACAATTCAAGTTGGCCTTTTCAAGTTGTTTGCAGCTACGACTTAACATTCTTCTAAAACTTCAAAGGAAAGTGGAAGTTGTCCAAATGTTATGTCTTTCTTTCCAAATTTACTTGTTATACTATAATACGAAAAACTCTCCCGTAGTTTTTTTAGATTTTAATTCGTTTTAGGATCAAGTATTTCAATTTTCTTCCATATCTCATTTCGCCAATTTATTTTCTAGTTTAATAATGCGATAACTTGAACTAGGAATCAACTATAGAAGTCGAAAGCTTACGTTCAACTGGAAATGGACTAATTTATACACAAACATCGTGAAAAAAGTTCCTCATGGATTCACTCAATATAAATGTGGTATATCATCTCAGTCGTATGAGACATAAAAACGACACCACTAACTCGCTAATTAGTGGCTTAGTTTTCAGGTTAACTGTAGGACACGAATTATTCAAAAATATAGGTTTTCAGGTTAACTATAAGACGCAAATGTTTCAAAAATACAGGGACATGATAGATGCTAAGAAAGGTTTATGAAAGGACTAAACTTATATTTGTTTTTCAAGATTGATACAATAGGTTACCAAACTCTACAGAGAGTTATCAAATTCATATGAAACAAAACAATCATAATCACTAGATTGGAAATATCTTGTGAACTTTGCTAACCCACTCCGGCCCACATAGAGTTCTGGATTTTTTTTTTGGGCGGCTTCTGGAACTAGAAGATGCTAAGCAGTATCTAACAAATTCTTTTGCAAATGAGTATTGACGAGGGCATAAGATGCATGAGCCCCTTGGGATAGTAACTTAGGGTAACAAATATCAACTGGCGATGAAACATGTCTATTTTCCCTTAAGCATTGCATAGGATTGAGAGAGACAGCCAAATACAGCCAGGCCATATTTGGCTGGCTGTATTTGTCGGCATACTAACGTTATAAAAGGCCATATGCTTAAGTTTGCACAAGCCTTCTTAACCTAGAATCGTCTATGGAGGCATACTAACGCTTTCGGATCATATATGCATCAACAGACAAGCTCTATAACTATGTCTTATTGATATTTTTACAAATACGTTTTGGGGAGTAGATGGCAAAATACCAAGTCCACTATGATTCCGCGATAATAATTACGAGAAGATGTATCATGGTGATGCATTTCCAGTTCTCTGACAATGCTCAACTTGCAAAATGCATCATTATGAGATATTTTAGCTCTTCTTTTTTATTTTAGAAAAAGAGGCGTTAATCCTCATTCTATTGATTCGTTAAAGTGGTTTTTCTCAGAAATCTGAGGAACATTGGAAGCTACAAGGTTTATGCAGTTCCTAACTGAAAACGTGGGGTACCAAAATATACCACCAACTTTTTCTTAGACAACCTGTATGGACTAAACCTAAATACAATTTCGAGAGTTACGACTTAATGAGTCTTAATCAGGAATAATATTCAGAGTTTATATCTCTTTCTCTCACAATTAGAATGTAAACAAAAACTAATCCGTGAACCTGATTACTCCGTGAGAGTACTTGGACGATTCCAAAGATCAATATCCAAGATCAATCAAGTCGTATCTAATAAACAAGGATGGATATATCTACTTTGATTGATTTACGTACAACCTATGATATATCAATTAAAAATATAAACAATATAATATGGGAAAAAAAATAGCACAGACACTAGAAATTTTGTTAACGAGGAAACCGCAAATGCAGAAAACCCTAGGGATCACCTAGTCCAGATTGGAATACCAAACTGTATTAAGCCGCTACAGACACTATCCAACTATCAGAACTTTGGACTGGAATGTAGTTGAGACCGAATTAAACTGTCACAGCGATTCAGTTACAGTCGCGCTTCTTACGCCTCTTGAATCATAGCAGGACTTTGCGCTATTGATTCTCTTAGCTGGCGTCCTTTACAGCCTAAGAGTTGCTTCAACTCAATTGAAGACTTTAAACCAATTTTCCTCCCACGGATAAGCCTATCTGTGATTTCCTTTCTGATTAAAGATCAAGGTGAGGTAGGAAATCGATTGCAATAGACAAAGTCTTGCAAACCTCAAAATTCAGTCTTATGACTTCCGAAGAGCAGCCGAGATTATTATTCTCTCACAAGTATAAACTTGTGGAATCACAAAGTCTGAGACGAAGAAGCTTTGTGATTTCTATCTATCTTGTTTATTGGATCAAGCTCAACAACAAGATCATGATACACAAACTATCAAGACAAAGATAGTTGGACCTGGATTCACGAATCCCTAGGTGGAGTCTTTTTAGTAGCTAAACTCTAGACAGGTTTGAAGGGGATGAAGACTCTAGTTTACAACTAGAACGCACAAAAATAGTATCAGGGATTCAAAAATTCAGTTGTTTGAGGTCTCCTTATATAGACTTTCAAGGTCAAGGTTGTTTTGGTTTAAGCTAAGGTAGCTTTGGAATCACGCAATCAATAATAACCTTAGATGAAAAACTTGACTTTGAATTAACATATTAGAATATACATCCTGGTTAGGATGAAACGTGACCGAACCGTGTACAATGACTTTCTCAAGAAAGGTTAGACGAAACTAGCCAATCAAACTACAAACTTAACCATTTTCATGTAACACCTTAAGACTTGAATCTTGAGTCAAACATATGATAAAAAAATGTCTAGATTATGTTTTTATAGAGTTTTTCAAATGTCGATCATCTCATAGAAATAATTCTTATCCATCTTAAAAAATTCGAAAGGGTAAGTATGTGTACCTTGTACGTGTATTGTACCTCTTTGTGAATAATTTTCTCATAGTACGTGTTGAGACACATTTTTGTGTTTAATTTGATCTCAATACTATATATTGTTGGCACTCGAGTTTGTACTAATTTTGGTGTTTTATGTGTTTGTAGGAACCTTTGGAAAATAAATTTTTTTTGGAAAATTCGGCTCGAAAAGTTGGTAAAAGCCCCGGAGGACACGTGTTATTCGGACTCTCACCGTTGGATAAGGGGCACCTCAATTATTAAGGGGCACCCCAGGTCACCCCAAAATGCATCTGCTATTCGCACCCCAGTACAGGATTAGGGGGGAGGTCATCTTCTCCATTTGAATTTTGTTTTTGGCGGGAAAATGGAGAACACTTCTGCAGATTTTTGATCGAATTGTTGAACGTGTTCTAGGGAGATTCAATGGATGATTTTTGGTAGATAGTTGTGATATAGCCTATTAAAAACACTGTGGGCGTTTGGTTCGACCAGAATTGGCTAGAATCAGCTAAACAATTCACGGGTTGAAAACATGGCAGTTCGTGTATATCACGGGTTTCACGTGATTTGGAGAAGATTCAACGTGTTTTGTGCGTGCATGGAAGACCCTCACAGCCTGTTGGAGCGTGAAGGAGTTAAATATGGTAATTTGGAGGCTTGAAAACGCGTGAGAAGATGAAACAGGAAAGAAAATATTCCCAGAAATATTTTCTTTACTGCCGAGTTAAAGAGAATTATATAGAGTGAATGAGCGATATTCGATGGGTCTGTTGGCTATAAATAGGTTGCTGGGGTTGAGTAGAAAGTGTGTCGAGAGTTTGGGGTTGATAGGAGAGCTCAGGAGCGAGAAATCAAGAGTTGATGAAACTCTGTTTCTGCTCCTGCTGATGATGAAGAACACCAAGAACACGAAGAACAGACTCGCAGGGACAGTCGTTTATCAACAGTGAAACAGACTCAAGGCGTGGGTCGTAGGTGTGGGTCTTAGAACCACAGTGACAATAGCACTTCTCTTTTATCGTTCTTTTGTGACGCTTCCTGTGGGTCGCACATTAGCTGTTTACACCATTTTCTCTTCTTCTCTTCATTGTAAACACCATTTGAGCAATAAATAAATATTTTGAGCGTGTTTTTACCATGATGAGCTAAACTCAACGCTGGGACGACGGAGGAGGGTGAATTTCATACACGGGTAAATTTATTTTATTCTTTTTTATGACTTTTGCATTAATTTAAAATTGAAATATGATTTGAATTAATTGGTTGTTATTTATTTTGATTATGTATGCTTAGCTTAGGTGTTTTGATACATCATGCTTAGGACTTACAATCGATGTTTTGAGAATATATCTTGGCAAAATCAGAGTCCATGTTAATTTTATTGAGTTTTAAATTGTCAAAGAATATATGAATGAACCCTGTGTAGTGAATTCGGTCAAATCCTTAGTCCCAATACCTCTCGCCCATTGTTAATATTTTTTGTATATATATATATATTTTTTTTAAATCTAAAAATTCCATTTCCTTCACAAGTCTGAAACGAATCTTTTTACCACTATCACTACAACAACTTTTGGAAAAACATCAAATTTTGGCGCCGCCGACGCGGATTTGTGCTTAGGTAGAATTTTTAGGTTTTTATTATTTTTTATCATTCCATTTGTTCTTTTTACGTCTCTTTGGTTGTGTCTTTTTATTACAGGTTTGAAGTTGGATACTAAAGACCTTGGAATCAAAGCTTAAAGCTAAAAGAGAAGGAAAAAAGACAAAGCAAAAAAATAAAGAAAAATGAGAGAAAAAAAAAGAGAGAGAATTAATTTTTTTTCATTTTTTTTAAGAGACTTTCCATTTTTTTTGTAATTATTATTATTATTATTTGTATTTCTTTTCATTGGACTGGACTTTGGACAATTTATTTTAATTTTAAACCCTACGGAAGGGTTATATAAAAAAAAAATTAAATATAAAACTGTTTGCAGAGAAGGACGACGATTATAATATCGTCTCGGCCCCCGGGTTCGCACACTGAAACTGGAGTCAGTGGCCCGAGTCGACTACAGCGGTTCTTCGCCCGTCTGGTACGGAGGTAAACTTCTAAACACCCGCGAATCTCCTGTCCGCGGGTTTACTGTCTGCCTTAAGGTGATTATATGTTGAGGACTAGACCGGTTGCTTTAATTTCCTAGTAAAGGGCAAGAACTGGCCATATAAGATAAGGGTTCGGATTTCATCACCGTTCCCTTCTTGCCCGCCTTAGGTAAACGAAATCTAACGCGAACCCAAGCTTAAAATCTGATTAGAACGAGACCGATAGGGTAACGAGCTTGGTAGGAAAAAATTTCGAAAAATATTGGTTACTCTTTTAAGCATACTTCAAAGTTCTTGATGGTTTCTGTAAGTTGAATGCGTGACTGCGCCGCCTTGTGATAGTGGTGAGGCCTTGGGTATCAAAGCTCTACTGAGCTTCCCTCGCCTCGATTCAACTTACATTAGCTCAGATTGATTCCAGAGGGGTGTGCTCAAATTGTAACGAATTCCTTTTCGAAGGAATATAAGCTGGTCTAGAAAACAATCTAAGTGGAGCCATCATGCTTTTTGTTTGCTAGATTCTATAGGTTTGATTTGGTCGAGTCAGCCTTGTTTGTGATTGTGTAGAATTCCCTTGCAATTAAGAATGTCGAACTGGTATGATAGAAGCCAATACAATGATTATCGACCTGAATTTGAATATGGACATCATCCTTTTTATGAACATGTTGGGAATAGTGGTTGGGAACGCCATCCTTTGAAAGGATATGGGTCATACCCTGGTGAGCCCAATTACTATCCACACATGCATCAGTCTTATGAGCAAGAAGATTATAGTACTAGTTCTTCGTCTCTAGAGTATACAATCAAACTATTGAAAAGTAGTCCTTTTTATGATCCCTTTGTTCCTATTCCTCCTTTAGAAGAGTCCCTCAGGAAGTTAGCTGAGTCGACGCGTAAGTTAGCTGAGATGAATAGTATAATTATAGACGAAAGAACTACAATAATGAGTGAACCTTCTTTAGAAGACCACCTCAAGCGGATAGCTGAGACGAACGAAAGAATTGCTCGAAATTACTTGAATTGCCAATATAGTGTATCCAATAATACCCTTGAGAATGAAGATAGTTATTTACATAATCAAGATAACAAGGTTAGAATTGGTAGCACTACTTGTTTTGATGAGGTTCGATCTTTTTCATGTTATTATGATGAGGATAGTGTTGATGGAGAATCATACTTATGTAGGAATAGTGATCAGGAAATGGATACTCCAATTGAGCTTTACAATGATAATATTATTTATATTTCAAATCCAAATAATTTTAATAATTATTCACCTGTTCAAAAGGACGAGGATTTGACTAGAGATACCCTCGTTTTAGACGATGTAGTATTTTCTGTCTACGAAGCCGATGATAGTTTTGAGGAACGATTTTATTCTGAGAATATTGTTTTAGAGTCTAGAAATTTAGAAACATTAGACTTAGAAAAAGAAAATGAACTCGTAGAAATGAGTGAGGATGAACCCGACTTAGAAGAATCAATTGACCATTTTCGGGAATCCGATGACCTAGAAATTAGGGAAGTTGTGACTAGTCTTTCTAGAGACACAGAAAACTCTAAGTTTGGGGGTGATTATCATTATCCGTGTGCTTTAACTCTTAAAAAGTTCCCTCTTGTAGGACTTGACATTTGTGCCTCAACCATCTTACAAGATTATCTTAGTATACTTTTTCCTGAACCTAATGATGTCCAAAAAGAAGTTCAGTCGTTAGAAACCCATCCTCTGGTTGATGTGGTTTTCCCAGGCTATGATACATTTATTGACTTTGTTTTCCCACCAAATAGTTTTCTTCCAAATGTGGGAACGTTTATATTTCAAATGTGTCGAATATTTAGTTGTGAGACTAAACCTAAATGCTTTAGGAAATTAGAATCAACACATTTTCTTAAGAATGACTACTACCCTCACTGTGGTCAATTTTGTAAGTCAAACCTGATTGACTTAGAGGATCCTCAATTATTTAGGTTATTATTATGTGCTTCTAAATTTTTATTTGAGTTTTTACAGACTCTAGGACCTAATAATTCGGATCTCACTTTTGAGGAGTTGCAGCCTAAAGAAATATATTTAGACCCTTTTATAGAACCTGAACCTGAACCACAATTAGACGTAGTTGTCTTAATCAGGAAACTAGGTAAGGGCATGCTGGTCTTGTTCATTTTCTTGGTTTACTGCAGTTTTCTTTGGTCAGCTCTTTTTGGTTTTGAAGACCCACAGTTATTTCGGCTGTTACTTTTTGATTCTATGAGGTGACAAATTCCTTCAGATGTCTGGCTGAAGACTTTAAACTTAACACTTCTTAGGAGGTAACCCAATCTCATGCGACACGGTAATATCTTTCCTTAAATCTTTTGCTTCAAATGGTAACAGTTTCTCCTTGTTCATATGCTTTTAATTTTATCTTTAGAACATTGAGGACAATGTTAGATTTAAGTTTGGGGTTATGGGAGAAACTTTTTAGTTGCACTTTTGAAACTTCTAGCGTCACATGGTATCCGGTTAGCTAAGTTTACATACTGTTTCTCACCGAAAAGATAGAAATTGGAATGCTAGAGATAACAACTTATTGAGACATTATAGAAAAAGACATTGAGATCCTTGAATTTCAGGAGAGAACTTGTTCCTTTTAGAGGGTAACCGTGATGGACCTAACCATACATGATGGAAAGGCAAGTAGGTCAGGGAAATGCCAGAAAGACAAAGCAACCTCACAATGTAGTCTTAGTTACTGGATTGCGACTCTCTCTCAGTAGAAACTTATCATCATCAACAAGCGGAGCGACATCAAAATCTATGAAGAAAGTTGAAGACGTTTAAGGTTTAGAAGCAACAATAGAAGAGAATAATTCAAAAATCAAAGTTGAAGTTATAAGAGCAAATGATATAAGTTGTTAGAATCCATGATACCAAGACATCACAAGTTGCGAAGATCCAAGTTTTGAAAGTCCTTCTCTCATGGCCATGTAAATTTTTGTCTTGTAATTTTTTGTTTTCAAAAAAAAAAATGAAACATCATTACGTTCTTTTTGTTCAATAAGGCCATAGGGAAGAAGAAATTTATAAGTCAAGCAAGAAATCGAAGAGAAGAGTTAATTGTCAAGGTTTTATGAGGTTCGAGAGTTTATCATCAACAGTTGAAGATCGAAGAAGGCGATGTTTCTACTGAGCACTGTGAGAGAGTCGAAGAAAGATGCATTTTGGTTGCTTTGTTAGTCTGCTTTCAATCTGGCACAAAGTCTTTCTAGCACTGGTTTAACTCACCACACGTAATTAGTCCAGCTGTGTAGCAGATGTCCCTCTCATTTTTATCTCTCTCCTAATCTTATCCAGCTGTAAAGCAGCGGACGCATCTTACAATGTTTATCTAGCTGTGTAGCGGATATCTCTTTATCTAGCAGTGGTGTGGATGTGTCTCCCCTTTTCTTCAGTCAGCTTTAGAGCTGACACCTTTAATTTCTCTGGCATTCTACTTACTTGGAGATAGGTTGAGAATATGTATGTCCTCATAGATCTTTGGATACTTGTGACCAATTAGGAGTAAAGGTTTGTGGGTACACCACTGGTAAACCCTCCGGAGACAACACTCCGCCGCTAGGGCCACCTAGTGGTTTAACGGCCTTCTACACGTGCTAAGTGTAGTCTTTTTATCTTTTCAAAAATAAATTTTGCTCGAGGACTAGCAAATAATAAGTTTGGGGGTATTTGATAGACACATTTTTGTGTTTAATTTGATCTCAATACTATATATTGTTGGCACTCGAGTTTGTACTAATTTTGGTGTTTTATGTGTTTGTAGGCACCTTTGGAAAATAAACATTTTTTGGGCTCGAAAAGTTGGTAAAAGCCCCGGAGGACACGTGTTATTCGGACTCTCACCGTTGGATAAGGGGCACCTCAATTATTAAGGGGCACCCCAGGTCACCCCAAAATGCATCTGCTATTCGCACCCCAGTACAGGATTAGGGGGAGGTCATCTTCTCCATTTGAATTTTGTTTTTGGCGGGAAAATGGAGAACACTTCTGCAGATTTTTGATCGAATTGTTGAACGTGTTCTAGGGAGATTCAATGGATGATTTTTGGTAGATAGTTGTGATATAGCCTATTAAACACTGTGGGCGTTTGGTTCGACCAGAATTGGCTAGAATCAGCTAAACAATTCACGGGTTGAAAACATGGCAGTTCGTGTATATCACGGGTTTCACGTGATTTGGAGAAGATTCAACGTGTTTTGTGCGTGCATGGAAGACCCTCACAGCCTGTTGGAGCGTGAAGGAGTTAAATATGGTAATTTGGAGGCTTGAAAACGTGTGAGAAGATGAAACAGGAAAGAAAATATTCCCAGAAATATTTTCTTTACTGTCGAGTTAAAGAGAATTATATGGAGTGAATGAGCGAGATTCGATGGGTCTGTTGGCTATAAATAGGTTGCTGGGGTTGAGTAGAAAGTGTGTCGAGAGTTTGGGGTCGATAGGAGAGCTCAGGAGCGAGAAATCAAGAGTTGATGAAACTCTGTTTCTGCTCCCGCTGATGATGAAGAACACCAAGAACACGAGAACAGACTCGCAGGGACAGTCGTTTATCAACAGTGAAACAGACTCAAGGCGTGGGTCTTAGAACCACAGTGACAATATCACTTCTCTTTTATCGTTCTTTTGTGACGCTTCCTGTGGGTCGCACATTAGCTGTTTACACCATTTTCTCTTCTTCTCTTCATTGTAAACACCATTTGAGCAATAAATAAATATTTTGAGCGTGTTTTTACCATGATGAGCTAAACCCAACGCTGGGACGACGGAGGAGGGTGAATTTCATACACGGGTAAATTTATTTTATTCTTTTTTATGACTTTTGCATTAATTTAAAATTGAAATATGATTTGAATTAATTGGTTGTTATTTATTTTGATTATGTATGCTTAGCTTAGGTGTTTTTATACATCATGCTTAGGACTTACAATCGATGTTTTGAGAATATATCTTGGCAAAATCAGAGTCCATGTTAATTTTATTGAGTTTTAAATTGTCAAAGAATATATGAATGAACCCTGTGTAGTGAATTCGGTCAAATCCTTAGTCCCAATACCTCTCGCCCATTGTTAATATTTTTTGTATATATATATATATATTTTTTTTAAATCTAAAAATTCCATTTCCTTCACAAGTCTGAAACGAATCTTTTTACCACTATCACTACAACAACTTTTGGAAAAACATCACGTATACCGGGTATATGTACCCTTAAGACAAAAATGGGCTCGGGAACTCACGGATCCTTTATGGTTTGCATACTGGGTATGCGTACCTTTTTGGTTTTGAAACCAACAGATCTTTTCCGGTTTGCATACTAGGTATGCGTACCTTTCCTGGTTCACGAGTCAACATAACTTTTGTGGTATGGATATCGGGTATGCGTACCAAAAATTTGTTGTCGAACTATAGCTACACCGGTACGTGTACTGCGGCTCCGGACTTATAACAGTTTTCCCGGTATGTGAACCGGTATGTATATTGTCCTGTATCCAGATTAACAGTAGTTATATATCTCTCTAATAATCAAATTGAGACATTCCCGAATAACATTAATGACACAAATCCTTATTCCATGCTATTTTCAAATGATTAAACCTTGAATCATAATTTAGGTTATAAACAATAAATTTTTCCTAACAAAAATCATCAAGTATGAACAAATGTTCTTAAGTTTAATTAGTCATATTTCGAGAATGATATTTAAGATAAACTTGACTCTAAATTTTTATTATGCATAAACTGTCTAATTTAGTCATGAGACAATGTCTCATTGATAGAAAGGTGAAAACTTGAAAAATAGGTGGTTCAATCTTCACTTACATTTTGTTGAAGAAGTTCTCTAAAGATTCAGTTGATTTTCGCCTTCATACGGTAGAACGCAGTGATATACGATTCTCAAACACACAGTTTTATCCTAATCCGAGACTTGACTAAATGTAGACTAGAAATAAAGATGTGATCAACCAAAATTTGACAACAAGCTTGAGATAGCAACACTTGTGAGTTCGGCCGAACAATGCTCTAACACTAATATAACGATAGTTCAAAGTGGCAGATAGAGCATCGCCTTTCCATATGTGTTCTACAACATTGTGGTCCATTCGGTTGCCCATCGAAAGCCAATTCCAATTTTTTTCCCGTTTAATTTTTCCATGGTGTTGCAACCTGCGTAGGATCCCCTAGCTTCAATGGTTTTACCTGCGTTGTCAATGTGTGCTAATCCAATTCCTAAAGAGGTCATGGGGTTATTCATGGAAAATGCAATATTTATTATCAGATTCATGAAAGTCTTGTTTCTTCATGGTTCTCTGTCAAGAATCTGAAAATTTTTATCATGCATAGGGTTTCTTTCATTTGTATTGTTGATAGTTTTATATAGTGGACTGAGAATTTATCTTTATTGTTTAGTTTCGAAATAGTGGTGTCTTCTTCATTCTGAGATTGTATAGTTATATATAAACACTATCTTTTGTACTGTTTGTGGACCAAAATAGTACTTTAACTTATCTAGGTTCCAAGTTTTGTTTTCTGTTACTAAATTACTCACCTTGTTTAAAATTCCAGTTCGCGTGATCGGTTTTGTATAGGTGTTGTAGTATTTGGGATCCAATTGTCTTCACATATGTCATTTTTTGGAAGTATCTAGCTTTCGAAATGGTTGCACACATTAAATCTGGATTTTCCTTGAGTCTCCACCCTATAATGGTTATCATAATCAAATTAAAGATCTCTATATTTTGAATTCCTAACCTTCACAATTTTAGTAATTTACACACAAACTTACAGGTTGGCTTTTAAGTAAACTATTTTTTTCCGTTTATAATTTTATCATCTTCATCTTTACCCCCATTTGAAGATTTCTTAGAGTTTTGAGAAAAAAAAGGGGGATTCAAAAACAGTTCATTTGATAAACGGCTAAAGAAAGGAAGATGTCACTTTTTTTTTATCATAACAGTCTCTTTGCAATCAACTTGCCTGATGCACCATGGTGATGAAATATCAAATCTAGGTCACATGAACTACGCGCGCAACATAAACTTGAGATGAAGCTTCATCTCGTTTAATGGCGCATCCTTGAGCATGTATTATGCGAAAACTGTAAGTGTTAAAAGAAAATCTTTACTACAATGGTAACTTAACATCCTTCCACCGCAAATGCTTAGATTATAAATAAAATGAAAGACTCCTTTTTTTAATAAAAGATAAAATAAAGGGTTGTTCTTCTTCACATTCACTTGATCTTGTTTTCAATCTATATCTATGTAAGGAGAGAATGCATGTTGTTATTTTCCCAATGGCAAAGTCACAAAAATACAGTGGCGGAATTAAGGGAGGGCTAGCCTTGGCCCAAGCCCCACCCCCAAAACCAATTCTTATTTTTTCTAAAATCACAAATTAGCCCAATTTCTAGTGCTTATGGTGTTTAATCTTCTAAAATTTTGGTGTTTAGTCCTCTCATCATCTTCCTCCTCTTTAATGCAAGTAAGCTAAATCAAAAATTCTTACCCATTTTTGGTTCATCTAACGGATTTTGGTTCACCAAACGGAATAGGGACCATTTGGTAAACAAATCTCAATATGGACTGAAATGCCTAACGGAATAAGGACTTAAAAGAAATATATGTGAAATCGTTTATTTGCAGAAAATGATGATAAATATTTTTACCCCCAGAAATCCTTACTCAATATTTTTATTATTTTTGGAGTTTATTTACAGAAATGTCATTTTTATAAAAATGATGATAAATATTTTAAAACTTCATATCTTCCAAATGGTACATCGGATTTTTGTGATTTTTATATATTTGGAAAGCTCTTTGAATCACCTACGTAATGAGTATAAACAACTATATCAAATTTTTACTTTTTAATATATTTGTAGTTCTCCAAAAAACTAGCTATAATTTAAAGGTAAATTGAACGAGACTGTATATAGTTTTTACATGTTGCCTATATGATGCTCAAATACTTCATTGGTATACTATCAAACTACTTATAGATTTTAGTTTCGGATAAAAAAAATTATCTCCGTTTCATTAAAAGTGATATTCTCATTTTTTTCATTTTTACCTAATAATAAACCAAATTGAAAAATAAAATGAACGTACTATTTCTTTCAGAAATGGAAGGAAAAATTAAGAAAAATTAATATTGCCGACGTGCATCGCACGTGCTCACTACTTGTTTCTTTAATTTCCAGAGTTTAGTCAATTGGAATTAATTTTAGGCTCCCTTAATACTCAAACCTGCTTGCGTCATTGACAAAAATATAAACTTGCAGTTACAATTTTTTAGAGCTTCGAGAAATTTCGGACAAAGTTAAAATATTTCCGGTGATTTCATATCTGTAATTCAAATGCACCAGTGATAAAAATAAAACCGAAACATAACACTTTTTTGAAGCTAGCTAGTTATAATTGTTACCTGCTAACCATTCTTTTAAAACTTCAGAAACAAGCAGAAACATCGGGACATCGTGGGATTTCTTGCCAAATTCACGTATTCAACTATGCCAATTAAGTCTTGTTGATTTTATGGTCGAGTAATTCAATTTTCTCCCACATCTCAATTCTTTAATTAACTTTCTACTTTTATAATTTGATAACGTAAACTATGAATCAACTATAGAAGTCGAGAAGTAGACGACTAGAAATTAATGTACTAATTTATACACAAACAACATGAAGAAAATTACTCCATTGATTCACTCGGTACCAGTGTGGTATAGCATGACAGTTGTGTGAGACATGAAAACAACACCATTAGCTAATTAATAGCTTATTTTTTCAGGTCGCGGTGAAGGAAATAAAGGCTCGTGGAATGCTAATCTACACCGACCTTTTTAAGACTACTATAACATGTTACCATATTCCGCAAAAAGTTACCAAATCCATATGAAACAAAATAATAATCACCGAATCCATGTCCACCTGATTTTGAACTCTCATAGAATTTTGGATTATTTTGGGATGCTTTGTGGGCTATATACTACTCCCTCCGTACCACATATATTGGCGGAGGGACCAATTTTCTTAGATTAAGAAAATTACCTTGAATTCATCATTTTTCATGTTTTTTCTTGTTTTACCCTTTGTCTTATTACTAACACAATTTTCTATGTATAATAAATAAGGATATTTGTGAGAAAATTCATCTTGAAAATAGGACTCCGTCTATCTATTGGTACAAAGAAAATTCAAAATTTCGCCTATATAATAGGTACGGAGGGAGTAATTACTAAGCAGTACATAACACATATTTTGCAAACGAGTATTCACAGGGATGGAACCAAGTCTGGATTGAAATAGAATCAACTGCAACAATGAATTCAACTGCCTTGTTGCAGTTGATTCAAAATAGCAACACTCAAACGCCTTGGATTATTAGCAACATGGTCAAAGAAATAAACCTACATCTGTAACAAATCGGCGAAGTCAAACTCACCCACAACTACAGAGAGGCAAACCAAACTGCAGATAAGTTAGCAAACTACGCAATTGACCAGCAACAACTACAACCAGGAGGTAACACACATGCTTTCATTTGGGATAACACATGCCCACACTTCCTCTATGTAATTATAACAGATGATTCAATGGGACGTTCGTACCCCAGAGAAGTTTCTATTTAATAAAAGAATCTACTCTTTCAAAAAAAAAAAATCTATATCTATATAAGTGGTGAATGCATGCTGTTATTTTTCCCAATAGCAAAATCACAAAAAAAAAAAAACAGTGGCGGAATTAAGGGAGGGCTAGCCTTGGCCCTAGACCCACCCCTAGATCAATTCTTTTGTTTTTCTAAAATCACAGATTAGCCCAATTTCTAGTGCTAATGGTGTTTAATCTTTTAACTTTGGTGTTTAGTCCGCTCATTTCTTTAATTTCCAGAGTTTCGTCTACTAGGATTAATTTTAGGCTCCCTTAATATTAAAACCTGTTTTCGTCATTAACTAAAATATAAACTTGCAGTTACAATTTTTTAGTGCTCTAAGAAATTTCAGACAAAGTTAGAATAATTCTGGTGATTTCATATTTGTAATTCAAATCCACCAATGACAAAAATAAAATCAAAACATAACACTTTTTTTCAAGCTAGCTGGTTATAGTTACCACCTGCTAACCATTCTTTTAAAACTTTAGAGACAAGCAGAAACATCCAGGATATCATGACATATTCAACTATGCCATGAAAACTTCATTGGCTGCCCCTGTTAATTTTTATTGATTTATGGTCGAGTAATTCAATTTTCTCCCACATCTCAATTTTTCAATTAATTTTCTACTCTTATAATGTGAAAACGTAAACTATGAATCATTTATAGAAGTCGAGAACTAGACGGCTAGAAATTAATGTACTAATTTATACACAAACAACATGAAAAAAATTCCCCCATTGATTCACTCGATATCAGTGTGGTAGCATGAGAGTTATGTGAGACATGAAAACAACACCGTTGGATAATAAATATCTTATGTTTTCAGGTCGCGGTGAAGGCAAAGGTTTATGGAAAGGCTAATCTAGACGGATCTTCTTAAGACTACTAAAAAGGTTACCATATTTCGCATAAAATTACCAAATTCATATAAAACAAAATAATAATCACCGAATCCATGTCCACCTGATTGGGAATTCTCATAGAATTTTTGATTATCTTGGGATGCTTTGTGAGCTACATACTACTCCCTCCGTACCACATATATTAAAGAGGGACCAATTCTTTTAGATTAAGAAAATTACCTTAAATTCATCATTTTTCATGTTTTTTCTTGTTTTACCCTTTGTCTTATTACTAACACAATTTTCTATGTATAATAAATAAGGATACTTGTGAGAAAATTCATCTTGAAAATAGGACTCCGCCTATCTATTGGTACAAAGAAAATTCAAAATTCCGCCTATATAATAGGTACGGAGGGAGTAATTACTAAGCAGTACCTAACACATATTTTGCAAACGAGTATTCCCGAGGGAATGAGATGCATGAATCATGGGGATAGTAACCTAAGATAACAAATAGCAACCAAATCCAAATCCAAAGTCTTTTCCAGTAGCAAGTACCGGGTCGACTAGAGAATATCTCCTAAGAGTAGAACATAGGTTTTACGCCGGCCTGTCCGAGCCTCGCACAACTTGCACTACGACAAGAAAGAATACTTGACGCTACCCGCGTCGCGATTGTTTTAGTTTTTTGGACCAGGTGGAAAGTAGTCACCGTGTTAAAGGGATTACGAATTCTCGACCCTTAATGCGGATATACTTGCACCATGTCCCGGTTGCAGAAGCTACGGGGTGGTTTACCCCTTCACAACCCTGCCAACTGCAGCGCTACAGTGGGATTCCCCCCCTTCACAAACTGCAGGGTTGCCTTTACGTGTTTGCTGATTTAGTTGTAAAAATATTTATAGGAAATAAAGGGGAGGGGTTTTTAGTCTACATACCTGAAACCTACCTCTTCCACGCGTATTTCCGCCCTCCTTGTATGTCTGTCCAACGCCTGCTTTGGTGAGAGATTTCGGTTGCTCATGTCGTTCTTTACACACTCATCCCAAGTTAGCTTCGGTCGGCCTCTTCATTGCATCCTTTCTTCAGCGCGCATGATGCGACCTACTCGCACTGGGGCATCAGGCGGTCTTCGCTGGAGATGCCCAAACCAGCGCAGCCAGTGTTGTGCTAGCATCTCCTTGATTGTCGCTACCATAAGTTTCTTACGTACGTACTCATTCCTGATACGGTCATGACTCATATGTCCGCAAGCCCACCTTAGCATCCGCATCTCGGTACTCTTCAGTCTCAAAGTGTCCCTGTTGTTTATCGCCCAACATTCCGCATCGTGTAGCATGGCGGGCCTGATCGCGGATTTGTAAAACTTACCTTTAAGATTTAGCGGCACTTTGTGGTCATAAAGGATGTCAGAATCCAGACGCCATTTGCCCCATCCAGATTGGGTTTTATGGCGAATATCCTCCTCGATGCCCCCATTACTCTGGAGTACCGATCCCAGATAGCGAAACGATTCTTTCCTTGGTACAGGTTGTCCATCCAGCATAATGTCCCCTTCAACTCTCCCTGAATCGCTGATATCGCACTTCAGATAATCGGTTTTAGTTCTACTAAGTTTGAAGCCCTTCGATTCTAGAGTCTTGCACCACAATTCCAGTTTTTCTTCGACATCTTCTTTTGAGTTGCCGATAAGCGCCACATCATCTGCAAAGATCATGCACCAGGGGATCTCACCCTGAATTTCTCTCGTAACTTGATCTAGCATTAAATCGAAAATATATGGGCTCAAGGCTGATCCCTGGTGAAGCCCTATCTTAATCGAGAAATCGGTTGAGATTCCGTTGCTCGTCCGGACACCGGTAATTGCGCCTCGTACATATCGTTGATTAAGTTTATGTACTTCGGTGATACCTTTTTCTGTTCAAGAGCCCACCACATTACTTCGGTGATATCCTTGATTAAGATAACAAATAGCAACCGTCAATTGAAAATGTCCTTTTTTCACTTAAAGCATATCATGGGATTGAGAGAGACAGGCAAATACAGCCAGTCCCGTCAATGTCCAATCCATTATGGTGGAGAGTAATGGCGATCTTGGAATTACTATTTACTAGATTCATATCAAAATCCCCCAAAAAATCTACACTATTTGGAAGCGAGCAGAGATGGTGATGGTTGACCTGTACAAAAGTTATGCATAATTGTATCTGCATTCCAAAGTACCAAAATATCCTTCCCTAATACGAGGAATTTATATAGTTGCCGAGTGTAAACATTATAGTATGCATTTTGCTTTCAATATGTGAAAACTACAGGGAGACCCATTCTTCGGATCTTTCCCACTGTGAAACCCACGCCCAAAAATCTGAAGGCGCCCACCCATTTTCTAGGAAAAAAATATTCTCAAACCCATATTTTATAAAATTATGTTTCGTTATTTTTTCTTCTTCATCATCTTCAATTCCTTTTCTTCAACGGCGCCACCAACCCATCATCCATCTTCTAATTTTGGATCAATTCGATCCAACACTCAGAAACCCATTCATCTTGTTAACCTCCACCTATTCACAGATTCAACCATTTGATCTTCATAGCAGATTTATCTTCTTCTTTTGAGTTCAACAGGAAACCCATAATCATCTTCATATTCAAACCACTGACCCCTTATCAACAATGTCATCTCTATCTCTCAAGAATACTGAAACCCTAACTTCAATTCCTTAATCCCATCCGTTGAGCAGCGACACAAAAATTCCCTTTTCAATTATGCTCAAACCCACACAAATTCGCACAAATCTTCACCCAATTTCAGATCTAAAATCACACCCACTGATTGCTCCATCGTTTATCTAAGTCATGGTAAGAAACTAAACATCACTGATGTTTAAACAATCAAAGTATATTAGGCTTCACACGAAAAAATAGATGATTAGGACTGTAGAAAAAGATAGTTGAATATCGTATGTGAAGAAAGTGTTCTCCTATGCCATTGATTATCAATTCGTTTCCTTATCTTCTTCTTTAGTTGTTGTTCTGCTGTGAATAGGAGTTATGATTCAGAAGAGAATTCAGGGTTTGGAGACGGACACAGTATAATATCTACGTTATGGTTGCCACGCACTTTTAAGGATGAATGCTTACAAACTATTAAAAGAGTAGAGATGAGTGGTTTGATGAAGGAAATAATATCTATGTTATGCAGATACTTTTTTCTTAGTATTGAAACCAACAAAAAACAAGGTTGCATAACTTGTTATGCACCTACTATGATATTTACATAACAAGTTATGCAGTCATGAAAGTGGATGCATAACCTGTTATGCATCCGAAAATATGACTGCGTAATGCATTATGCATCGAGAAAATTGTTGCATAATCTTTTATGCATCGAGAAAGTGGATGCATAACCTGATATGCATCATTTAAATATGGCTGCAAAATGCATTATGCACCAATTTTTTCTGTACGAACTAAAATCAACCAAAACAATGGCTGCATAACTTGTTATAGATGCATAACTTTGTTATGCAGATACATAACTTGTTATGCAGTCGAAAAAATGGTTGCATAATTCGTTATGCATCTGCATAATGTGTTATGCATCTTTTTTGGAGGCTGCATAATGAATATGCAGTCAGTTTTCGAAAATTTTCCCTAAAACGATGATCACCTCCGATTTTTTCGTTAAAAACAAAAATTTGATATTGTTGTTTGTACTCGTTGCGCAGCTCTCTTTAAAAGATTTCCAACGATATAAAATTTGTAAAATTCCAAGGTGCGGATTTTTAGATATGTTATATCCAAGTTGCGTTGCCAATTATACCCCTGAAAAATTAGGATGCATAATGAGTTATCCCTGCAAAAACAGTATGTATAACACGTCATGTGGATGCATAAACCGTCATGCAGACAAGTTTTAATAATTTCGAATAATTATGCGTGTCACAGAAATATTTATGGGTGTCACGGTATCCATAATTAATTGTGGGCCTGACAATGAGAATATTATTTTTTTGGATCTCCCCTTAATTTTCCATATCAATATTTGATGATTCCAACGATTTGTTGGGCCTGATCAGTCCTTATGATCCAGCAAGGAGCAAAACCTTTATCCTGGTGTGGCGCAAAGATATGTCACAGACTTTAGGAACCCAAGTAGTAGATTTTGGTTGTGATTTGTGAACTTGCGATGGTCATTTACTTTGTGCTCTGTTACCAACACCTCCAATGTGTAAACCTGTTCCAAAAATGCAGCACCCGGAACCACTATTGCAAAATTTTAAAGCTTAACTTTAACAATAGAGCAGCAATACTGAGATGAAGGATGCACCTAGAATGGGATTCCGTCCCAAGCCGACATGCACCACCGCACATCTTCCTTGGGGAAGGATGACTCCAAGGGTGGAATGCCGGAACGAACTAGGAGGAAGGGAAGGACCCAGTGTTTAGCTCTGCTGCAATTTCTCTTGGTTTGTTGTTTAATACAGTATTCCAATCGGGCTGTTGTTTCCTTGCTAATTCTTGCAGAAGTCCAATATTGCTTCACAACTATCCCTTCTGTTTATAGAATGCTTGAATGGGTTGTAGCACACTGCCTCCCCTTAATTCTATCACTCCAAGGAGTAATAAGATTCCAAGAACTAGGAAGCTGTGTGGGTGGTCAGATTTAAATGAATCTAAGCGATAGAAACGACACTTCAGAGTGACTAAGTTGTGAACCTGTGGGTCCCATTCCTGGGGAGTCTGGCTGAATCTGTCTGACAGTTTGGAATAAAAAATTGAAAATGTTTCCCATCTACCGGTTTTATATGTGCCCACCCCCTAGCCTAGTTAGTAAGTTCGCGAATAATTCGCGAATCATTCGCGAATTTTTCCGTATCACGAATTTTACCGTCTTATTCGCGTACGTTTGCAACTCCGAACCCAAGTCGCGTATTATGTGGCATTCCCGGATTATTCGCGAATCGTTCACGAATTTTACATATCCCGAATGATACGTCCGCTTAATTCGCCATAAATTCTTTAGCTTTTATTTTTCAAAGACTCCATTTTTTGGACTTTACTGCCTCCCGAGCATATACGACCGAATATTAGACGTGTTGTAATTTTTATGAAACAAAAACGACTGAACAAATTTGAAGGTGAAGGTGAGAGATCTCAAACTCACTAACCAAGCATCTAAACCACCATACGACGTCCTCTTGGATAACCAATGTTGTATATATTATTAATATCATCATATTGAGTTTATTTTTTCCTTAAATAACTCACACATGCATAAAAATTGGTCCATGACCTTATAAATACAAATTATTTGTTATATATAGATACCGAATTTTCAGAGCCGAACTCACATTTACAAATCGAATTATACACGTACGTATGCCGTTCCGAATTAATGACGAATCACGTCCCGTTAACCGAATTTTGGACCGAATTTGGATTTTACAAAAACGTATAATACTCGTACGTTTGCCGTTCCGTACGTTTGCCGAATCCCGAATTGCTAACTAGGCCCCCTAGTGGTCCTCCGAAACCTCTCCCAGACCCACCATTTTCCATCGGCTGTTATCCATGACAGATAAGGGTGTATTTAGATGGTGTATAAAACCGGTAGATGGGAAGCAGCTTTGGAAAAAATTGCTATTCAGTAGCTATGTTTTTTATTTTGTTTTGTAATGGAGGAAGAAGAAAAGTAAAAAGACAGGAGGGACATTAAACTCAGCACGGGGCTTGAAATGTCAGAGCACTTCCCATTGAACCACTTACCAACTTGGCAGGAGGAGATGCTTCAGTGCACCATCACATACCCGGGACTCATCATCATCAAATATAAAGAAGATACATCAACTACGTGTCTTGGCGTCCACCAAAAATTTTCTTGCTTTTCATTGCATTTTCCATTTCTTGAGCAGTGCTACCCCGCACGACATTGCGGAAAGCTATACCGCTTAAGCGGCTTCTTTACCGTTAGGTTATGCTAAAATTCAGATTTAATAGACTTGAACCCTTTAGAGGAAGTGGTGAGTCTTTCCCTGAAAATGATGGGTCATATCCTGAAAGTGACGGGTCCTTTTCTGATGTGAATCTAACCATTGATTTGATCATCCAATAAACCGCTGAATTACTAGTAATATTTGGGATCACGTACTTATTATTTTTTGTTCGCATATACTAAAGCAGGATATCGTACTGTAGTACGTAATAAGCCTGTTACCATTTTAGTTTGATTGTGTACATGGTTTTGAATCGTACGATTCGATTCATTTTCCACCATATCGATTTAAGTCGTGCATTTGAATCGTTTTGTTTCAAAATCGTGTAATCAAATAACTTTGACAACGATTCTTGAGACTAAACTGTAAAGTCAAAGGTGGACTTTCAAAAATGTGAAGGTTAAGGTTTGAACTTCTCACCTCCTAAGTCATAAGAGGACTTATAACCAATGTTTCACTTAGATGTTTTTGATGTTTAACGAAATTTATTAGTATATATAAGATCATCGACCAAAACTTTGTTAAAAGATATGAACTTTGTTAAACACTCCGCTTAATTCAATATTATTTACAAGAACACAAACGATTTGATAATCTACCGTGAATCTTCGATTCACGCTTTAATATACGATTCGATTTATAAATTGAGAAAACGATTCGTTCCGCGATTTACGATTTCAAAACCTTGATTGCGTAGCTTAAGCACCGATGGCTCCACCTAACAAAACATTTTTAAAATGCTTCAAAAGAAAAAACATTTTTAACAAGTTTTGATATTTTGTAGGAAATGAAAACGTGGGGGTGGAATTTTCAATAGTTTTACACCCGTTTCCATAGTAAAAATTGGATAGCTGGTTTTTGTAAAAAAATAAAATTCAGATGGAATGAACGTCGCCACGATATATTTTTTCGATCTTTTGTGAGACCAACTCCCATTTGGTCGATAAGACTTAATTTAACTTGGGTTCATTTGCTATGGAGTGAACATAAGCAGCTATTATATTTTGCAAAAATAAAGGTACAAGAATATAAACATGCAGTTATACAAATCTTTAGACTTTAGTGGTGTGCTTGGCGTAATTTCGGAAGAATTAAAAAAATTCCCAGCGATTTCATGTTCAAAGTCATTTTCTCCTTAAAAACATGTATATTTATGGCTAACAAAGAAAATTAAACCAAAGATAGCGACATACTTTTCAAGCTGTTCACAACTACTGCAAATAAGTTTGACGTTCTTTTAAAATTCTAAAAACTGGGGAAGTTGTCCGAGTATTGTTAACTCTCTTACCAAATTTACGTATTAAACTACTCCACAGAAAATTCTCCCATATTTTTTATTCAGTTTACAATGATTAATTCAATTTTCTCCCACATCTCATCTCTTCGAATTATACTTTACTATTATAATTCCAAAACGTAATTGATGAATCATAAGTAGTTTTCGAAAATTATGTATGCTAACCCAGAAATTAATGGACCAATATATACACAACCAACATGAAAATAATTCCTCCCTTGATGCACTCAGTATCAATGTGGTATATCATGACTCATGACAATAGTATGGGATATGACAACAACACCACTTAGAAAAACTTGCTAATTATTAGTGAAACCCTTCAATATCTGCTATTGATTTGTCCTTTTTCCAGAAGTATTTGGTTTGCATCCGGAGTGAACTTTTTTTTCCCGGCATCAACACTCCCATTGTAAAATAATGGATCGCCACTTGGCATCATAACTCATTAGGGTGGAACATATTTGGAAACTTGGAATGCCCTTCTGTGATGATATCATTTGGCACATCTGGAAAACCAGGTGTACTAAGCTATTTAAGGAAACTAATCAGCACCCGGAGTCAGTCTCTACTAGAGCCTGGAAGGAAATTTTGAGGCTAACCGTCACTCGTTCAATGTTAGCCCAAGTAATCCTAGTACACCTATATGGTGATCAACAATTGTTTATGTCTATTTCCTTGCAATCTGCTTGATTTTGATAATACAAGCCTTTGATTTTAATAACTTTTTGATAAATTTTGGGTTACCTACTGTGAGCATTAGATGCATTTTGCTTTCAATATTTTATGATTCCAACGATTTGTTGGGCCTGGTCACTCCTCCTTATCGTCCAGCAAGGAGGAAAATGCTTTATCAAGGTGTCAGGTGTGTCACAAAGTTAGGTCAAAGACTTTAGGAGCCAAGTAGTAGAGTACTACAATGCCGCTCCATAAAGAACTAAGAAGCTGTGTGGGTGGTAGTCTTTTGTAGCACACTGCCTCCCCTTGATTCCGTCACTCCAAGGAGTAGCAAGGCCCTTTCTTATGGGTGCGGCAAACATGCATGTTTGCCATTTAAGCACCCATTATGGAGGTGGAAAACTGGCAAACCAACCTGGCTAAGTAGCAAATTTTCCACTTAGCCAGGCTAGGTCAAGCATTTACCGAGCGGTCGAGACTTGACCGCTTGGTCAAGGTAACACCAATAGGTGTTTACTACACCGCTAGCGGTTCTCGTAAGACCGGACGATGTAGTTTACACCGTTATGTAGAATCTGATCCAACGGCCATAAATCTCCCCCTATAAATACCACATTCCTCAATCATTTTAACTCACACCTTCTCTTCTCTACTCTTCTCATTTGTTAATCTAAAATAAATTTCATCATCTAACTCTTTCATTCACTCTTATTGTATAATTTCTTTAATATGTCTCAATCTAATACTCAATCTAAACAACAAAAGAAGAAGATTAGGGGTCCAAAATTTACCGTAGCTGAAGATGAAAGCATTTGCAGAAACTATGTGTTCTTTACATAAGATAGTATCGATGGTGCCAGTCAACAATCTACCAAGTTGTGGGATAACATATTTTCTAACTTTCGTCAAGAAACTATGAACATCAACAAGCGTGATGTAAATGGATTGTCCGGTCTCTTTGTTACAATCAACGCCCAAGTTGCCTTGTATGTCGTTGCTATAATGCAAGCTGCTCGTGGTCGAGAGAGTGGTATTGTCGATGTTGATGTCGAACGAAAGTGCCGAACTGATTGGGACCATAAACATGGGACAAATTTTTCTTAAGAAAGTTGTTATCATATATTGAAAGTGTTGCTTAAATATAATTCAGAAGTGTTAGCAAACATGCAGAATATACCTGCAAGTTCACCATACACTTCTTCACCTTCAACGCCAGCTTCACAACCATCTCAATCATCTCATCCCCCTTCAGATAATCCATTTTCTTCACCGGAAACCACCACAAACAACAATTCCAACTTGAATGTCAATACTGCAATTAAGAGAAAACTATTAGGAAGAATTCATGCAAGAGCAGCGATAAAAGCTTCCCAAGAAGGAGAAGCAAGTGAAGGAAGTAGTACTATGGAAACTAGAGCATCATAAGACCGTCGAAAAACAAAAAATTGTACTCCGCAAGTTCTTGACTAAGGATATGAAAAAACATCGACTAACTCAAGAAAAATTTGTTTCAGACTATGACAAGAATAAGATTCTAAATGCAAACACCGAAAAAATGAATCCCAGACAATTTATGGTTTGGGAGATGGAGATGGACAGGTTAACATAGGAATTGGAAGAAAAAAGAAACAAGAGAAACATGGAAAAACAATTTGGGGTTCAATCTGAAGATGAGGATGATGAAGACAACGATGAAGTAGTGTCACTTAATTAATTAATGTATCAGCTTTAATTTTAATGAATATGTAGTAGTTTGGTTATGGTGAATGAAATTATTTGTTTTACTTTTTTCATTACATTAAAACTTAAACTATTTTTTTCATTACATTAAAACTTTAACTTGACAACATCCATGAAAGTATTATTAAGCCTAACATCACATACGAGTTACTAAAAACTCCTTAAGAATTTGGTAATGCGCTTCATATTCGAAATCTTTTCGTTTCCATCTTCGCCACTCGTCTCGAGTTCGTATTCCAAATTCAACATTGGTCCCACCTCTAAGACGGTATCAAGTGACAATCCTTTTCATAGCTGTAAAATCCACAAGCTCTTTTTTGATATCCATGAATCTCAGCACGATCCCAGTTATGAGGATTACTTGTCTCTGTGCAGAAGGCATCATGAATTTTACCCAAATAACTCATACTAGGTAAACCGCTCATCCGTCGTTCTTCACCTCTCTTCGGGTAGTATATTACATAGTTTCTACAAAGAGATAAATCTTCATCTTCAGTGAATCTAGGAACATCTGTAATTTAACCAGAAATTAGAGACGTCTTTGTAGAGAAGTGATGTTTTTGTAGAGAGAAGTGTTGTGTGAGTTTGAAACGGATGAAATGAAGGATTTATAAGGAATGCTAATGGTTAAGTCTAGACCGCTAGTGATTCAGTCTACACCGCTACTTTTAATGACCGTTACAAAATTTAAACTTAAAACAGCTACAAAACAAAATTATGGAACAACAAATGAAACTTAAATAATTTAAAAAAATTAAAATGAAACAATAATAAAAAAAAAAACAAAAACAAATGAAACAACACTACTCAATTCGTCCCCCATCTCTTCCAAACTCAGCCCACAGATTCTTTATGAGATCTTCCCTTAACCTGTTATACAGAGTTCTGTTCTCAATATGACTGGTCATTTGCGCATAGTTCCTTGCAGGTAATCCTCTTGCTGGTATAATCTCAGGCCTTAAGTCTTCATCTTGATAGTTAATCCAATTCTTATTACGACAAGTCTCTTGGATAACCATGTTATGCACAATGATGCAAGTCAGCATAGTCTTATACATTTCACGAGCACTTAGACCACGATAAGGCCCAAAAATGATTGCGAACTTCCGCTTCAGAATTCCAAAAGATCGTTCCACATCCTTTCTCAAATTCATTTGTTTACTATTGAAATACGAGTATGAACGACCCATTTCACCGGCAGGTGGCTGACGGTAACCTTTAACTAAAGTTGACCATTGGATAAATTCCATATGCAAGATAATAACCATGAGTGTAGTGATTCCCGTTGATAGCGAAATTCACCTGAGGAGAAATTCCATACTTTAAATCTTCAAACAAAGGCGATTTGTGTAAAACATTTATATCGGTTTGAGATCCCGGGAGACCAAAAAAAAACGTGCCAAATCCAACAATCATAAGAAGCAACAGCCTCAAGGATCACCGTTGGTTTTGCGTATTGACCTTTATACTGACCGGACCAATAGGTAGGGCATCCGGTCCATACCCAATGCATGCAGTCAAGATTACCCAGCATTCCGGGAAATCCCCTTTCCTGATTTTGCTTTAATATTTCTCTAACATCTGCATCAGTTGGTTTTGTAAATAGGTAGGACCAAAATGATTAATCATTGTTTCGCAAAACAACGCAAGATACTTGTATGCAGTTGTTTTTCCAATGCGAAGGTACTCATCATTAGAATCTGGAGGTCTGCCATATCCTAAAATCCTCAAAGCCGAAGTAACCTTTTGTTCAGGGCTATGACCCCTAATATTCAGTGCATCATACTGATAATTAAATTGAGGTTCTACTTGACAAAGCTCACCAATAATCTTTAGCACCAAATGTATGGGCATGCGGAATCGGCCTTGGAAATTTTCATCAGAGAACACACAATCAGGAAGAAATAATCATGCAGAAGCTTCTCGTGCCATTCATCCCGACCACGGTACGTATATCTTCTTGTGAACATTTATCTTGGCTCTAGATCTCTAGGTGTTAGCCCCGATGAATCTAGCTGCATCAAGGTGTTGGTTAGTTCTTTATCTTCATCTGACTCATCATCAATTTGTTTCAAGGCCTGAACGAATATTCATTGTTGTTCTTCAAATCGATCAATATGAATACGCACTTCTGCGTCAGAATAATTCATACCCATTGAGTTGAAAAAAAAATTAAACAGATGATTAAGGTACAAAAGAGTGAGTAAAGATAGAGTTAATGAGAAAAAGAGGTGTGATTAAATTTAATTGAATGGGGCGAATTTATAGATAAACGCTGGGGAAAATAGCCGTTACTTCACTAAAATAAGCGACGACTACAAGACCGACCTGTTTTAAGGAAATCGCCAACGGTTGAGACTCGGACGCTAGCGGTGGAGACACGACCACTAGCGGTTTATTAAAACGGGTCGGTCTTTTCTCCACCGAACGATTTAGACTCGACCGCTTATGTTTTCTCCCATAGTGGCGCGGCCAGTTTGCCAGGCTAGCTGGCATGGCAAATGGAGGGTTTAGCCATTTGCCATAGGAACCGGCCTAAGAACTAAGAAGCTGTGTGGGTGGTCGTCAGATTTTAATGAATCTAATCGATAGAACATAGATACGACACTTGAGACAGAGTGATTCAGTTGTACATATGTGGGTCCCATTCGTGGTGGAGTCTGGACTCTGGCTGAAACAGCCTGACAGCTTACTTTGAGTGACTTAGAATAAAAAAAGGAAAACTCTAGACATGGAACAATTGTTATTTCCAGATATGGGATAATAAATCCGGATCTTTAATCATTCTCCTTTTCACCCGTTACTAATCCCGATGCTAGAATCATTCTCCTTTTTAACTGTTAAAGATTGTGCCACCTCATGTTCAAGATTTGGACAACGCTTCCAGTCCCAGCTGTGGACGCTCCCAATAAAAAAATGCTCTTAAGCTATGTTTCTTGTTTTGTAATGCAGGAAGAAGAAAAGTAGAAGGAGAAAGAAAAAGACAGGAGGTGCATTAAACTCAGCTCGGGGCTTGAAATGTCAGTGCACTTCCCATTGAACCACTTACCAACTTGGTTGGAGGACGGGGACCTTCACTGCACCATCACAGATTCATGGCCAAATAAAAAGAAGCTACGTGTCTAGGCGTCCACCAAAACTTTTCTCGCTTTTCATTGCATTTTCATTTTCCGCTTCCTTTTTCTTTCTCTCTTTTCGTCTCTTTCATGATTGCTGCGAACTACAGTAATGTTTTTGTTTTGCATACTATCCTGTTATCATTTCACCTAACAGCATCCCCAATAATGGGTGCTAAAAATCTTAAATGGAGTTTTTATTTAGATTCTTATTTATGGGATCATATGTATGTGGTAAAAATAACAACGTTTTTCTCATTGACTATTTCTAACAGTGGAGATCTTATTTTGAGAAAAAAATTGATTTCCTCTTTCCTATTCGTTCAGAAAAAATTATTCAAAAGTAAAAATTTTAAATATGGTTAAAAAGATGACGTGGAGATCATTCTCAAGATCTAAATAAGACTTTCTCCAAGACCTTCATATTTATTTTGACACCCTTCCTACTTAATAGGATCCAATGTCGGGAATGAATTTAATGTAAATTAGGGTCTAAAATTCTATGTGTCATAAAAAAAAAAAAAACCTTCACCTTTTATTGGAGATGTTCTAACAAAACATTTTCAAAATGCTTTAAAAAGAAAGAAAAGCTTTTGATATTTTGTAGGAAAATGAAAACGTGGGGATGGAATTTTCAGTAGTCAAAATTGGATAGGTGGTTTTTGTAAAATAATGTAAAAGATAAATTTCACAGGGATTGAACGTTGCCAGGACAAATTTTCTCGGTATTTTGTCGGACCAACTCCCATTTGATCAATAACACTTAGGGTCCATTTGGCACACAAAAGTGTTGTACTACGGGTAGTTGCCACTACATGTAGTTGGATTACACGACATTGTAATCACATGTAATGGGACTTTAGCTGTTTGGCACGTCTATGAGAATATGTGTACTACGTCCCTGCCAGATCTTCATCTTCATCCTTAAACAGAATCAAAATAAAACCAAATCTCTGTATGAATACGTTGTTTTGATAGATTTAATGTAAACTATTGATGAAACCAAAATCTATGCTCTCAAAAGTTGTACATAGTTCATCTCAAATATCTAGTATGATTGATTTGAACTCCAAATCTTTCACAATACAAATGAAATCAATTCTTAAGGTTTCTGATTTTTGTTTTAAGCCTTCAATAAATCAAATCTATGTCTTCTAGCATAACAAATTAGACAGTAGAAATAATTAAGAGAGACAGATAGAGAGAGGTGGAGAGATCTAAAACAAAATATTCGATGAAACCCTAACATGGTAGTTTCCATTAATGATGAGAATGATGTTTACGATGATAACCCCTCTTTCATCTCTCAAGAATTAGATCTGGTAATGATGTTGATAGCTTAAATTTGTAACTCGCAAACACTTGGGAAGAATTTGTTAATCTTCATATAAAAATAAAAATGGAAGAAGAAGAACGGGAAAACAGTGATGAATAAAAAAGATGGTCAAAATTAGTCGAAGGACGTAATTGAAGGGTGTAATAGAGGGCGTCATTGAAAACCCAGTGATGAATAAAAAAGATGGTCAAAATTAGTCGAAGGACGTAATTGAAGGGTGTAATAGAGGGCGTCATTGAAAACCCATGATTAGAGGCCTGCATTTAATGCAGCTGATTGGAGGTAGTTCGACTACGCAAGTAGTTCCTATCTCGTGTGTTTGGGCCATGCCAAACATTTAATTTTCTAATGCAGTCTTCTACTACACCCTTTGACTGCACTCCTTCCTCCAACTACACCATGTCAAACGGACCCTTAATTTAACTTGGGTTCATTTTCTATGGAGTGAATGTTAGCAGCTATTTTTTGCAAAAACAGACACTCAAGAATACAGGTTTGCAGTTATACAATTCTTTACACTTTAGTGGTGTTTGGCGAAATTTGGGGTGAAGTAAAAAAAAAAAGTTCCAACGATTTCATATTCCTAATTAGTTTCAACTCAAAAACATGTAAATTCATCGCTAACAAAGAAAATTAACCAAAGATAAAGACATACTTTTAAAGTCGTTCACAGCTATTGCAAACAAGCTTAACATTCTTCTAAATTTTTGAAAATCGGTGGAAGTGGTCCGAGTATTGTCGGCTGTTGCCAAATTTACGTATTAAACTACTCCATGGAAGATTCTCCCACAATTTTTATTCAGTTTACAATGAGTAATTTAATTTTCTCCCACATCTCATCTCTTCGAATTATATCTTACTATTATAATCCGAAAACGTGAATAATGAAACAATAGTAGTTTTTGAAAACTATATATGCTAGCCCGGAAACTAATGGACCAGAATATACACGACCAACAGGAAAAGAATTCTTCCCTTAATTCACTAAGTATCAATGTGACATATCATGACAATAATATGGGACATGAAAAAAACGCTGAAAAGACGAGGGTACCCAAATATACCTCAATCTAAAACTTTTCCACCTATAAGTCATTTCTCCGAAAGTGATTGTTTATGGACTGAGTCGAGACAATAAAACTAATCGGTTCACACTTCGTGTGATCGTCTATGGATACGAGATCGAGACAATACAACAACGAAGTATGTTTACTTGATAAGAGGTTCGGACTTAACCAAACATAATAGGATTACTATCAAGTAAATAGGAATTAACGTTTGTGTATTTTACTTCTAATTATAATGAAACAATTATAATTGCGGAAATATAAAAGTAAAAGACACAACAATATTTTGTTAACGAGGAACCGCAAATGCAGAAAAACTCCAGGACCTAGTCCAGAATTGAATACTCTCAGGATTAAGTCGCCATACAAAATCAAACCAACTTCGTATAGTTGAGACCAAGCAACTAAACTTATAGTTCACCTAGTTCTGTCTGTATTCCCACGCCTCCAACTTATGAATAATTCACGTACTTGGAACAATTTCTTTGGTTCGTATTCCAAACAGTAAAGGAACAACAAATCTATTTGGTATCAACTCTTTTCAACCAAGTGATGTGAGTTCGACAAAAGGCTCTTCCGCTTATCTCAATAAACTCCTTTGTCAGGTCCTTAGATCTATCCACTAACGACTACCAAAGTAATTGCCTAGATTTTTCAATCAATACCTTGAATCATAAAGAATCGTATTGATGTCGATCTACTCAACTAATCAATTCAATATATCACAAGGATAAACCGATTATAGTTGGATCCTCTTTAACTGAAACAAGTATTGTGGACACCAAAGATTATAAACCCAAATCAGATATCTTCAAAGTCTTCTTTGTCTTCAATTCTTCTTAGATCTTCAATAAACACCTGTACACAATCAACTTGAATCTCTTGTGATCAATCACGCAGAGAACGGAGTCTGTTAACAATGGATTATCACAAGACGTCTTTAGATCTACAAACAGTCTAAAGATCCACGTCGACACTTCGATCTAGTTTGAGTGAATCTTATATCAGAAGAGAAGATTCTCAAGCATAAACAAACCAGGTGCAATCAAAGTTCAACAACCGTTAGTCAATCAATTCAATCGAAAACTAATAATAAACCGCAATTATCTAGTTTCCCACCAACGGTACTAATAGAGCTTCTCAATCCCAAAGAAGTCTTTAAACTGAACGGCCGTAAGAGATTTCGCCTAATTAACTTACTTTCCTCTCCGAATAGGCGGTTCCACCAGTAACAACACAACTAGGTAGTTTTGCTGGTTCTGAGGATTAGTTTGCTCGAAATGCAAACTTTGGTATTTAAAGACCAAGGAACTTTGGACACCAAGGAATTTCCATACCGAAAATATTCTCAAGATATGCAATATATTCCAGATTCGGTTTCCATAATTTCTGGAAATGCTTTGTCCAAACGTTGGCCGAAAATCTCCAATTAGTAAATGCACATTACCAATTTTCATTTTTCTAAAAATAAAATAAACAACCTTAATTAAATGATTCTTAACTTATATTTCGATTTGGGATTTTCCTTTAGCTATTAAGGAATAACTTTGAATAATAAAAGATTAGCGTTATCGCACATGTTCAAAGAATGTCGACATCTTTACTTTGTAAGTCCTATTTCATACTTACAATCTTGAAACCGATTTGCCACACTTCCAAACAAGTTTAGAACTGGTTCATCTGACTTTCAAGAACTATGTGATTGATTAAGAACACTCAATCACAAATCATGGGTTTAACGGTTCTACCAAAACAAGTTTCGGTTTTACCTCCATGTGAGTACTGTTCATAGTCACACTAGCTTTCCAAAAATTCGGTTGAATATGTACTAAGATCTGTTCCCCACATACTTATGGTAACTACTTGTATTTGCTGCACATGTCCATAGGATCGGTTCCCCTTTCACTAAAAACGTGTTGCACATGTTCATAGGATCGGTTCCCCCATCTGCTAAAAACGTGTTGCACCTCTTACAAGGATCGATTCCCCTTTGTGATTGGTTTCACCTCTTCACAGGATCGGTTCCCCTTTGCCTAGAGTTGGTCATACCAATAACACTAAATCGATCATACCATCTCAGGTGATTACTTAAGATCGGTTTCACTAATAAAAGTCATACCAATACAAAAGTCAGGCCTTGTGAATAGTTTTACCAAGAACATAAACAAGTCATGAGCGGTTATACTAATAACATATATTGGTAGTTCAAAATATATGCAATGAATCACAATACCAATAAGCCTAGCTATTTCCCTTTCGATTCACAAACGAGTTCATGAATGTACTTCCTTTAAACGGATGTAACATTATTTCCTAGGATGAAATATTCACCTCATACCCATACATAATCACAATAGCATTCAAAAGATTATGTCGATGTCTTACATACAAAGTTTAACGGTTTAAGCAATAAACTTCGTATTGTATTCCTTAATACTACGTCTAACTAGAGTATAATCATTCATGCTTCGAAGTTATGTTTTCAATGTGCACGACTTGAAAGATACGTTAGGGAATGAAACAGTTCAACTCAAATATCACTAAACTCAAATGGAAGAATGATGTTGTCGTTGTAGCTCCTTGCTTCATCACTTCTTCAAGTCTTCACAATACTTGTAATGTCTCATATCCTAATACTTTCAAGCTAACCTATACGAACGACTCTTTAAATGAGTTTTGGTTCACTAAAATATGACAACCAAACTTGACATACCAACGCTTGGTGGGTTCAACCGAGCTATGCTCTAACAAACACCACTAAAGAAAAACTTGCTAATTGCTAGCTTAGTTTTTAGGTCCACTGTAGGATGCAGGATTTCAGGTTGACGCCCCAAACATCTATGCTTTTTGCTCTCAAGATAGAGAAACCCTTGTACATCTGCTATTTACTTGTCCCTTTTCCAGAAGTGTCTGGTTTGCGTCTGGAGTGAACTACTTTCTCTGTGACATCAACACTCCCACTGTAAAAGAATTGATTGCCACTTGGCATCATAACCCATTAGGGTGGAACAGATTTGGAAACTTGGAATGCTTTCTCCGTTGATATTATTTGGCACATCCGGAAAACCATGTGTCATAATATTTTTAAGGAAACTAATCACCACTCGGAGTCAGTCTCTACTAGAACCATCAAATTCTGGAAAGATAATTGGAAGACTAACCATCGCTCCATGAATATTATCCCAAGTAATCCTAGTAAACAATTTTTTCCCAATCACTGGATTCCTCCAGGAAGAGGACTGGAAAAGATTAATATAGCTTTCCTATCGGAGGATGACATTAATATTGTCACTATATGTTTTCTTCTTAGAGATTATCTTGGTCTTTGCAGGGAAGTGAGAATCAGGGGAACAACGGCTCAAACACTTGATGAAGGGATGATGCTGGCAGCAGATATGGCGATGTGATGGGGTGCGGAAAGGACGGTTTAGGAAGTAGAAATGGACGTTAGTTACCAGAAACGGATCAGGATCCCAACTAGGGATGAGACTAATGTTAATTAATTGGCAGGTAAGTGCTTCTTGGAAGATAACAAAAATTATTTTTTTGGAACTTTATTGATTAACAATTTTTTTACCGTTAATAAGCTGGCCAACTAGGCAACTCTTAATTTGGCTACCAAAACCAACGTTAGAGGAATCTGCTATTTCCTCATCCTAGCTTTATTTTTGATGCTTTGACCAGAGATAATGGTTACAGTGAACAATCAAAATGGTAACCATCTTTATCCAAACCATGTAACTCTTTAATTTACTAATGTTTGTCTATCAAAAAAAACAAAAAACTTTTAGTGCTCGGAAGAAGTTATATTGATTCGGTTTATTTTATATTTATAATCCAATTTTTTTTTTTTTGATAAATGCAGATTTTATTAAGAAGAAGCAAATGTTACATTAGTGAGAACTGTGAACAGATTTCTTCTCAGTTTTTTTGAAGACTGGGCTTTTGTTTCACCAGGAAAGTTTCCCGTAGAGAAACCTTTAACATTTAACACTCTAGCTTCTTCTGTTACTTTGTCTACATAAAACAAGAAGTTTCTATGTCTAAAGTTAAAACAAACATTGCTGAAAAAGCTAAATAAATTTTTGCATTTCAAGATAGTATTTTGCACTTTCCAATGAAATTGATAAGATTGATCTACATGCACAATCGAGACAAGATTTTTGCAGTCATTGACAAAACAACAAATAAATTTTTGCATTTCAAGATAGTATTCTGCACTTTCCAATGAAATTGAGAAGATTGATCTCCATGCACAGTCGAGACAAGATTTTTGCAGTCACTGACAAAACAACAAGAGTTGATCTTTAGTGGCTCAAGATGTTTAATCCACTAGAGCGCTTCTGCATCTAAGGGCTTGTTTCCCATCCTTCCCATGCCCTGAACTCCTTTCTACTGCCTGTTTTATTAACAAGAGAAACGGCAAAACTGATATAATGATTATGGTCTTTAAAGGAAGCATCAAATTTCACAGTCCAATCAAAATCCAAGCTGCTTTCCTCCTCTAAAGTATTCTGAATGAAACTAACATTCTGAGTTGGTTTATAAGTAAAAAAAATGCTCACAAAATCCTGGTGAATCATATTTATTAAATTGTTAGTAGGATAAGGTTTAACATCTTTGAAAACAACATCATTAATGTATTTCCAAATTGATCACAGAATAAAAGCAATCTTAGGAACATCATTTTAAAATTGTTATCATTCGACGCAGTTGAAAAACATATTTTAACATCTATATTACTACAAGTACTAATCAAATTCATATAAGAGAAAGCAAACCAAATGCATTTTGTAAATCTACAAGTTAAAAAAAGATTCATTTCATCTTCCAGCTGACTATCCTTATAAAGTCTCAACAAGGATACGCATTGTCGTTATATTGAGACATTCTTTTTCCTAAGGGAAAAACAATTAAAACAAACTTCCAACAAAAAAGTCTATTCTAGGAATGCAGTCTATTTTCCAAAGAGATCTTCAAAACCTCATGTCTGCACCATTATTATCATTGTTAGAAAAGAAATTATAAGCAAATTTAGTAGTACATTCTCCAGAAATTGTAGATTTCCACCTGATCCTATCATTATTATCTAGATTAAGAGTGATAGACTGATGTGATTTTAACAAGTTGTAGAAAAAGGTTCGTTTAAGACATGTGAAAGTTCGATTCTAGACTTAATAAACGAAAATAATAAAATTTATACAAAAGTTTGTCGAGAAAGAGAATTTATTGAGACTCAAGATTTCACTGTTTTTCATATTCAAATGGTTCAGAAATTAATCCTAAGCAATTATAGATCAAACAAAAGAAATATCAACTCTATTTATTTTCCAAAGGTAGATTCCATAAAATATTACGTATAGATTATAAGCATGGCGCATCAAGAATCTCTAGGACTAAGCATGCTCCATCAAACAAAGTAACGAGTAATTAATCGAAATCTTAATTCAATTAAAATCGATGCAAAAAATAAATAAAGAATTAACTAAATTAACACATACAACTTCCTCCATCGTCCCAGCATTGGAGTTTAGCTCTTCAAGGTGAAAACACTCTCAAATGATAGAAACATTGCTCAAAAGGTGTTCTTATTGAAGAAATATATGAAAACAGAGTTTTGCAACGTTGTTTCTTAGGATCCTATACTTTGAAAAGGGTTTGAACTTAGAATTTGAATGGAAAACAGTAGAAGAAGATGAGAAAACAAGAGAATCAGAAGATTTAGAAGAGAAAAGAAGAAGTCAGACGAAGAAGATAACTGTATTGCTTGGTTTGAATGTTTACAGAACTCAGATATATATATAGTTGTTGTAACTTCCTAAGCAAGAATACTAAGGCATAAGCCGACTTCTAACAATAACTATAACTACTTAGTTAAGAACAAACTAAATAAGGAAAACATATTTAAGGAAATAATCGTGCATAGGTGTTGGTGTCACAACATCCCACCCTGCCTAAAAAATGGCTTGTCTTCAAGCCTGAACATCTGGAAAACGAATCATTATTTCATCTGCATCCTCCCATGTCAGTTCTTCATATGTATGATCCTTCCACTTGACCAGCCACTTTGTCCCAGCAACAGTCCCCTTCTTAAACATTTTACGGTCTAAGATAGTATCAGGTTCCCATTTTTCATAGTCGACTGTCACAGGTAAGTCAGTATTAAGAATCTCAGATGATCCAAGTTTCAATTTCAACTGTGAGACGTGAAACACAGGATGAATTCGACTTGTAACTGGTAACTCCAAGCGATAAGCAACAGTCCCAATTTTCTCAATGACCTTAAATGGTCCATAGAACTTAGGTGACAACTTAGAGAATGAAAAAGTAGTTGTAGTAGTTTGACGATAAGGTTGCAATCTTAAGAAAACACAATCATTGACTGAAAAACTGCGTTCAGTCCTATGCGCATCAGCATAAGCCTTCATTCTGGCTTGCGCATCATGTAAATTTGATTTAAGAATCTTCAAAATATGATATCTGGCTTGTAAAACTACATCAACATCATGGACAATAGTTGAGCCTGGCATATATGTAGAAATTGTTGGAGGAGTCTTACTGTAAAGAGCTTGATAAGGGATCATTTTAATGGATGTGTTATAGCCAGTGTTATACCACCATTCCGCCCATCGTAGCCACTTAACTCAATCTTTTTGTTGAATTCCAGCGAAACAACGTAAATAACATTTCAAGGTTCTGTAGGTAACTTCTATTTGTCCATCAGATTGAGGATGATAGGCAGAGCTGCGGAAAAGTTGAGTGTGTTGCAAAGAAAAAAATTCCGCCCATAAATTGCTCATAAAAATTGGGTCACGATCACTAGTGATGCTCTTAGTCATTCCATGTAAACGTACTATTTCTCATATGAAAATCTCAGCCACAGTATCAGCTGAATAAGGATGAGAAAGATCCACAAAATGTGCATATTTTTTCAGACGATCAACCACCACCAATATACGTGTCTTTCGATTGGATGAAGGAAACTCATCCACAAAATCCATAAAGATATCGATCCACACATCAGTAGGTATAGATAAAGGCTGTAGTAATCCTGGAAGAGCTATGGATTCAGCTTTGTTTCGTTGACAAGTATCACAACAAGCAATATAGTGCTTAACTGCTTGTTACATCCCTGGCCAATAAAAATTCTGCTGAAGACGCTTGTAAGTACGTAAATAACCAGAATGTCCTCCTGTTGGAGATGAATGAAACTCATCGAGAAGCTTATTGCACCATTAAGAAGTAGATACTACTACAATTCTGTTCTTGTAACGTAGAACATTATCTGTGTAAGACCATGGAGGCTTACAATCTGGTTAAGCACGTAACTTAGTAATAATATCATTGAACTCAACGTCATTATGACATTCTGCAATAATGTCAGTAATGCAAGAAAATATTGGAGAAGTAATTTCCATAAGTTGTGAATCATTAATATGAGATAATGCATCAGCCGCCATATTTGTTGCACTTGATCTATAAATGATCTCGTAATCATAACCAAGAAGTTTGGAAAACCATTTTTGCTGCTCCATTGAAGAAATTCTTTGCTCTAAGAAATACTTCAGACTACAGTGGTCTGTGTAAACCTTAAAATGTCGACCCATTAAATATGGTCGCCATTTGATAACTGCATTAACAACGGCTAACATCTCTTTGTCATAAACTGAGAGAGTTAAATTTTTACCTGAAAGTGGCTTACTATAGTATGCAATAGGTCTGTTCTGTTGGATAAGCACAGCTCCCAACCCGTTACCTGAAGCGTCGCATTCAATGCAAAATTCTTTGGAAAAATCTGGGAGTGCTAGCAATGGTGTGCTAGTTAAGGCTTTCTTGAGCTTATTAAATGCATCTGTAGCAGCTGAAGTCCACTGGAACGCATCTTGCTTCAATAATTGAGTCAATGGAGCACTAAGCTTACCATAATCTTTGAAAAACTTACGGTAATAGGCTGCTAAGCCCAAAAAACCACGCAAGCCTTTGAAAGTAGATGGAATAGGCCAGTTCACAACACAAGATATTTTATCAGCTTCAACTGAAACACCAGTAGAAGATACTAAGTGTCCTAAGTAACTGATTGTAGTTTTAGCAAATTCACACTTAGAATTCTTCAGATATAACTTATGTGTGTGCAGAACTTCAAAAACAATCTTCAAGTGTAAAAGATGTTCATCTAGAGATTTGTTGTAGACCAGAATGTCGTCAAAGAAAACCAACAAAAACTTACGAAGATAGTGTCTAAAAATATTGTTCATTAAACTCTGGAAATTTGCAGGAGCAATTGATAATCCAAATGGCATTACCAAGAACTCATAGTGGCCATCATGAGTTCTAAATACTGTTTTATACACATCATCTTCATGCACACGTAGTTGGTGATAAGAAAATCGCATATCCACCTTAGAAAACACTGTTGCTCCATGAAGTTCGTCAAGAAGCTCATCTACTACCAGAATAGGAAACCTACCCTTAACAGTAACCTTGTTTAATGCCCTGTAATCAATATACATTCTCCACGACCCATCTTTCTTACGAACTAATAAGACTGGAGGGAGTAGAACTAGGCCTAATAAAACCTGCTGCTTTCAACTCAGAAACAATCTTTTCTATTTCATCTTTCTGAAAATATGGATATCGATAGGGTCATACATTTACAGGTGCAGTATTTGGCAGTAAAGAAATACAATGGTCTTGTTCCCGTGAAGGTGGCAAAGATGAAGGAGACGCAAACAAAACAGAAAAACTTGAAAGTAATTGAGAGACTTCAGTAGGTACCTGAGATTTGTCTTGTTTTGAAGGAGAAATTTCAATCAGTTAGATTAAAAACCATGGGAAGTATGATCAATTTTTTTTTTTGCATTGGTGTCTTTTCTAGTACATAACAGATGCTGAACCATTCCCAATCAAACGACGCTCATGCTCAACTGATTTAAACTGCATATGTAGTTTCTCGAAATTCCAAGTAATATCTTCTAAGGTTCGCAGCCGTTGAACCCCAAGTACAACATCACAACCACTTATTGCTAGTGTTTGAGGGTGAAAACAGTTTCTACTGGTTTCAGTAATTTCGTGTGTTGTGGGTGAGAAACGAGTCTAAACCCTAAAGAATGTATTGCAAGGGAGTAATTTAGATTCGAGAGATCAATCTGTACAAATCCGGCTAAATAAAGAAATGGTCTTTCCAGACTTGCTTCGGTCACAAAGTGAATGAGAAGGGTTGGTTTTGGGGAGGGAAGCGAAGAGAGTGTTAAGACCAGAATAGTTGATTCTGGAAGAGCAGTTGTTTTGACTTGTATCAGAAAGCGTAAGATAGCAGATGGGAAAGCTAACAGGTGATTTTTGAGTGTTGTATTCTCCTGACCAAAACTTGTTGTTCGGTGGTAATAGGTAAGACCTATTTATACAAGTCGAAGTGAAACGTACTCTGATCTCATAATAAATAGAAACGGATGAGTAAATGGGAGGAGGTGGTAACCGGTAACACCTGGAATTGATGTTCCATAATGAAGGAAAGCGTTTCACCATTACTCCCGGTATTTACTAACCGCCTCATTCTTATGACACTGTCTTGTAACGGGCGTAGTGTACGCCGCACGCTGTAAACCGCCAAACCAATACCCTAATGAGCATCCCCCAATTTGTGACATGTGTTGATTTCTCGAGTGTTTTCGTGGGAAACATGTAGCAGGTTGCTGCTGTTTGTAAAGTTGAGCTTGGGAGACTTGCCGGCTCGGTGATGACTCTCGACGGTTGAGATTTGCATCTTGAGAGGAAGGGTAGCCGTTGATTATTGCAACCCTTCGTTTGGTAGCCAGCGGCATGAAAACATGGCAGGCATGGCTTTGACATGGTTAGGCGTGGCCTAGCTTGGATTTTGGCATAGTTTAGGCGCGGCCAAGAACTAGTGTTTCGGCATAGTTTGGGCGCGGCCAAAATTAGGGTTTGGCATTGGGTCAAAGGTTGTCACGCGTTAGCTGGTGACCTTGGACGGCTAAAATCTGCATCTTAAATGGAAGGGTGGCTGTTGATTGCCGCAACTCTTCGTTTTGGCAGCCAACGACGTGGAGGAAAGGCTGGCATGGTGGCGCGGCTGGCATGGTTGGCATGCCTTGGCGCGGAAACGTGGCTGGCATGGTTTGTCATTGGCACGGTGGTGCGGCTGGCATGCCTTGGCGCAGAGATGTGGATGGCATGGTTTTCCATTGGCACGGTGGTGCGGCTGGCATGGTTGGCACGGTGGTCGGCTGGCATGGTTGGCATGCCTTGGCGCGGAGACGTGGCTGGAATGGTTTGTCATTGGCACGATTGTGCGGCTGGCATGGTTGGCATGCTTTGGCGAAGAGACGTGGATGGCATGGTTTGCCGTTGGCACGGTGGTGCGGCTGCATGGTCGGCATGCCTTGGCGCGGAGACGTGGCTGGCATGGTTTGCCATTGGCACGGTGGTGCGGCTGGCATGGTCGGCATGCCTCGGCGCGGAGACGTGGCTGGCATGGTTTGCTATTGGAACGGTGGTGCGGCTGGCATGGTCGGCATGCCTTTGCGCGGAGACTTGGCTGGCATGGTTTGCGATTGTCACAGTGGCGTGAGAATTAGGGTTTGGTATGTACGAAGATGATGTCGGTCAATATTAAGGGTTCTTCCATGGAACATGACATATGTATATAAAAAAAAAGGTACCATGGTAATTCTTACATAGGCATGTTGATTGATTCAATAAATGCGCTAGTGGTCGTAGTGACGTCATGTCAGATATAAGGTTTTACGATTTTAACCCTAAGGTAAAAACCACCATCAACATTAAGTCCTCTGCTTAGCTCGGAACAGGAGCATTGTTGCGAGGTAAGCATAAGATGGTGACAGGAAAGGACAGAAACGAAACGCAAGTCATGAAAGATGGTCCAGAAGATTCGTCTAACCTTTTTCGAGAAATAAGGAGAATCCGTGATCCTTGCATTTGGCGGCTTTGCATAAATTCTTCTCGTGGCACTGCAGGTTAGGCCGCAGAGTGGTAGAGACGATTGTTGGACGGGATGCAGACGGTTGGCATCGGTTTGGAAGGGAGACGTTAGCATTGGTCGGCTTGGAATGGAGCCGTCAGCATTGGTCGGCTTGGAATGGGGCCGCTTGCGTTGCGCGTCTTGGAATGGATCTATCTTGCGTTCCTCGGAAGGATGACGACCGGCTTCAGTTCCATGTAAGGATGACGACCGGCTTCAGTTCCTTGGGATGATGACAACTTTGTCTAAATTAGGGTTCGGGCATGCCGAAACCCTAATTAGCGCCCTTTACTAGAATCGTTGTAGAATTCTCGAACGGTCTCGGATTTTGACGGTCCGCCCCTCAATTCTGAAAAAAAAAGAAGAATTTCTTATCTCCCAACGCGGGAATATTTAGGTTTTGAGCTCGTTCGAGAGATGAAAACAGCTCGACAGTAAAATTCAGGAAGAATTCAGGAGAAATGTTGTGGGCCCAAGGTGGCATAGTCCGCCCAGTCACTTATTCCCGCTCATGGATCAAGAAGGAATCTTCATTCTGTTCAAACTCTAGAAACTCCATCTGCATGAAAAGAGGTATCGACCCTCTTCTGTTGCTCGTCTGGATCTGTGCTGTCGTCTGCAGTGTCTCTCCGGTGGATCCCAAAATTTGCCAAAATTCCACTGCATTCTTGGGATAAATGGATAAAATATATGCTCGGCAACGATCATGTCAGGGCTAATCTTGGAGATTGTTGTTGCGTTGTCGGTCCATCCTTGACTTTAGGTTGTTCAGTGTCTGGACCTTCTGATTGCAATGATTGATATGTTGTGGATGATTCTATGGTAGAAATCTTCCGAAGACACAGGATGAAATAGATGAGTTGGGAGACATTTTGTTACCGATGTGCTGCTATCAAGTCTTCAAGGACTTTGTTCCAAGAGACATCCTTCGAACCAGCTTCTGAATCTTGGACTATCGTATGGAATGGGATGCGGTGAGCAGTCCCCGGTTATATTTCTGTTATATACGATGGCATGGCTGAATATGTGAATGTATCTTTGTGGCGTGCTTTTGAAGTTTTCGATGCACATGTACGGCTTCATGTTGAGAAATTCCCGCGGCTCGTAAAACTTCGGCAGTGATGATGTTGAAATCAGAAATAACCAGGTTGAGGGGAGTGAAAGCGTCTCATGCTGGTAGTCCCCATGTGTAGCCTACTTTCATCGCATCGCCTTGAATCCATGTCAACGGGATTTGATACAAGCATATTGTACTCTTCTGGATGTGACGCTGGGATGCACATGGATGAAATATTCTGGATAGCGAAGAGGCAGGAATTAGAGAGTTATGTTGTTTATCGTGGCTCCCTTTGTTTCTTCAAGAAAATGTTTCAGCCGCGTCTCTGGAGTTATCTCATGATTCTTTGATGGTCATCGGGATGGACTGCGATGAGCAGTCCCCAGTCGCATTTTTCTTTAGATTCTGAAGTTGTTTTCCTCTGAGCAGGCTTGGCACCCGCCGCGGCCTCGTAAATTGTCGAAAGCGTCTTCTAGACAGAAAGGTGATGATATTCTTGCACTACACCCTTGAAGAGTAGATGACCTTGTTGTGGTTATGTCCTTTTGGTTGACTGTGTCTTCTGAGCTTTGACAGTGAAAGGATTCCGTGTAGATCCTCAGTACCCAAGTATGGTTTACATGTTTCCATCTTGTATGGTCAGTGGGTTGACCATGATAAAGACATCACCATCGTGCGTTCGTACTGGTGATTTTGTTACTTCTTCCACGTGAAACTAAAATATGGAGGAGTATGGGTTACCTTTGTATTGATTGTTGCTGCGGTGAAGCTCTGACTGGTATCAAAAAATGAGCGGAAACATTTCTTGGTAGTAGATGTAATCAGAAGAGACTACATTGTCGTGGGAACAAAATAGGTCGGCTAGAATTGTATGGTCATCCATGGAAATAAAAGGATTGGCTGGATGCGTAAGCGTGCAAACTGTCCATGGACACGAGTTTTGGCGGGATGGATCAAAAGGTGACCATGACTACGAAGATTGGCTGGTTGCGATCATGATACTTGACATGGGGAGTGAGGTGATACGACCCTTTGCAGGAAGGAGTGGTGTTGAAGCGGTTTCGGCTTTTGGAAAGGACGTTGAAACTTAAGGAGCTGAAGCTTCGACTTCGGATTCTGGAGCAGCTTATGGAGATATCGCTGAAGCGGGGAGGTTGCTGGAGCTAACGTTGAAGCAGAGCGGCTGCTGAAACGAAAGTTGAAGTGTAGCCGCTGCTGGAGAACGTTGAAGCGGAGCCACTTCTGGAGAGAAAGTCGAAACGGCGCCTTGAAACTCTCAGAGACTTGACGGTTGCAATGTTGAAGCCGGAGACTGCGTCACTCAGCGTTCTGTCAAACTAGACATCCCTCAAGTGAACAGTGGTTAGGAGTCCCCAGTTCCATCTATCGATCGTGCTTTCCAGGAGAGGTTGGGGTTTGGGAACGGCTTCCCTGGCTGGAAACAGCTGCTTTCCTGATGCAGTGCGGTTGAGGGATGCAAATATGTCTTGAAGCTACGCCTTGGAGAAATATAGAATCTCACCTAACTGTTTCATCATAGATTGCACGATTTTATGGGCGAGGTCCCCGGAAATCATGCATCTCTCCTGACGGGAAGAGGGTCTTTGTGAATCCAGGAGGGTTGTTGATTTCCTTTGCCTCGATTTTGGATAAGTCGTTCCCGATCTTTACGTGTGATGAAATTGGGTTGCTGATTCCCTTCTACTGGGCGTTCAAGAGCAACGCGAGCCCCTTCACCTTTAAACGCACGTCCTTCTGAAGTGCCTGCGCCGGATGTTAAAAATATTCCTTGTCAGCTCCCTCTTGGGTCGACGTGACTCTTATGGTGGATGCTCCGTCAGTGTCTTGAGGAAATAGGTATCTCTTTTCGAGTTATAAACACGTCTGTCTGAGCCTTACGAGAACCTTTTGTCTTTCCATCAAATCAACAGTGGTAAAAGGAGATCGGCTTCTTCCGGATCTTCCAGTATCTTTCCCTGATGGTTGATTAGCAGCGTCTCTGGTGATTGTTCGAGCTGTCATACTTGAAGAAACGTTGATGTGGATGAAGCGGCTCTGGTTCTGGTGATCGTAGGTATATCGTGTAGAGATGGCGCGGTTTTGATCACGGAGTGTTGGAGTCATGGCGCTGTTTCGAAGGGTGAGGATGGCGCTGCTTTGGCTGGTTGTGGAGCGGAGAAGATGACGATGGAAGGGTGCAAGTTGTTAGCTCTGGAAAGGATGCAAGTTGTTAGCGTTGGAAGGATGCAAGCTGCTGGCGTTGGACGGATGCAAAATGCTGGCGTTGGAAATATGCAAGTTGTTGGCGCTGGAAGGATGCAAGCTGCTGGCGCTGGAAAGATACAAGTTGTCAGTTGGAAGGGATGCAAGCTGTTAGCGCTGGAAAGATGCAAGCTGTTAGCGCTGGATCAGCTTGGAATGGGCGCTGTCTTGGCGTGGGTGCTGGCTTGGCGTGGACGCTGGCTTGGTAAGGCGCTGGCTTGGCATGAACGCTAGCTTGGCATGGACGCTGGCTTGGCACGACGTCGGCTTGGCGTGGCGCGGTAGCAATAAAGTGGGCAAGAATATTCCAGGTATGTACTCCAGCGTTTCTCTTTCAATTTGTTTTCTTGTTTTTCTTGTGTTGGTGCAAACCCTAGACATAGGTATGCCTTCTATAAATCTGTAAAAATATTTTTCTTCTGAACTGGTGTAAACCCGAGCCGTAGGTATGCCTTTCATAAACTTGTAGAAATAATTCATCATAAACAATTCCTCTTCGAATATCACCATAGTAACGTCGGCTGCCTCATGAATAGTGACGAGTGATCATTATTATGCAAAGTAGGTACGTACGGGTAGGTGACTGATTCCACGAAGAACCGGGAGTTAGGGTTTTCCTCTTCTTTTTTTTTAAGTCAAACAAAGCGCCTGGTTTATGGTTTTATTCGAATTGATAGATAACTATTATCTATGAGGGTTTTGGATTATTCTTTTTGAATGAATTGTTTTAGAATAATTTCGTCATGGTTACGATTGCAAGTGACGCAAACATCCCAGGAAAACCATGGAACCGTGAGCGTTGCGTGTCGGTAGAGAGCATGATATGAAACATAACATGGATATCGGTTTTATCATTCCCGTGAAAACTTGAGGTAGTAAACCATGTATTTTGTCTAGGCAAGACTTACTCGGTTTTTCGGATCTCTTGACGAAAAATGAATCTTCCGGGTGTAAGTCCGAGTTTTGTGGGAAGCACCGCCGTGATTGTGGAAAGTCCCCAGTCATCCCTGAGTCACCTGGTAACCGAGTCGTCGATCCCTGGGAGGATCGTTTGCTTTTACCATCTTGGAAGTCCCCAGTCACCTCTTGTCGTGTCATGATTGGTAACTGAGTCGCCTGGTAACTGAGTCGCCGATCCCCGAGCGGATTGTTTGCTTCTACCACCTTGATGTCTGGGTTGAAGCATGAGATTGGGAATTGGAAATCGATATTGTAACCGAGATATTAATCTCCCACTGTGGTCGCCAATTGTTTGAGGGTGAAAACAATTTCTGCTGGTGTCGGTAATTTCTTGTGTTGTGGGTGAGAAACGAGTCTAAACCCTAAAAAAAGTAATGCAAGGGAGTACTTTAGATTCGAGAGATCGATCTGTACAAATCCGGCCTAAACCAAGAAATGATCGTTCCAGACTTGCGTCGGTCACAAAGTGAAGGTGAAGGGTTGGTTTTGGGGAGGGAAGCGAAAAGAGTGTTGAGACCAGAATAGTTGATTCTGGAAGAGTAACTGTTTTGACTTGTATCAGAAAGCGTAAGATAACATATGGGAAAGCTAACAGGTGATTTCTGAGTGTTGTATGCTCCTCACCAAAACTTGTTGTTCGGTGGTAACAGGTAAGACCTATTTATACAAGTCGAAATGAAACGTACTCTGATCTCGTAAGAAATGGAAACGGATGAGTAAATGGGAGGAGGTGGTAACCGGTAACGCCTGGAATTGATGTTCCATAATGAAGGAAAGTGTTTCACCATTACTCCCGGTATTTACTAACCGCCTCATTCTTATGACACTGTCTTGTAACAGGTGTAGTGTTCGTTGCACGCTGTAAACCGCCAAACCAATACCCTAATGAGTATCCCCAAGTTTGTGACATGTGTTGATGTCTCGAGTGTTTTCTTGGGAAACATGTAGCAGGTTGGTGTTGTTTGGAAAGTTGAGCTTGGGAGACTTGCCGGATCGGTGATGACTCTCGAGGTTGAGATTTGCATCTTGAGAGGAAGGGTAGTCGTTGATTATTGCAACCCTTCGATTGGTAGCCAGCGGCTTGAAAACATGGCCGGCATGGCTTTGACATGGTTAGGCATGGCCAAGCTTGGATTTTGGCATAGTTTAGGCGCGGCCAAGAACTAGGGTTTTGGCATAGTTTGGGTGCGGCTATAATTAGGGCTTGGCGTTGGGACAAAGGTTTCCACGCGTTATCTGGTGACCTTGGACGGCTAAAATATGCATCTTAAATGGAAGGGTGGTCGTTGATTGTCGCAACTCTTCGTTTTGGCAGCCAACGGCTTGGAGGAAAGGCTGGCATGGTGGCGCGGCTGGCATGGTTGGCATGCCTTGGCGCGGAGACGTGGCTGGCATGGTTTGGCATTGGCACGGTGGTGCGGCTGGCATGCTTGGCATGCCTTGTCGCGGAGACGTGGTTGGCATGGTTTTCCATTGGCACGGCTGTGCGGCTGGTATGGTTGGCATGCCTTGGCGCGGAGACGTGGCTGGCATGGTTTTTCATTGGCTCGGTGGTGCGGCTGGCATGCCTTGGCGCGGAGACATGGCTGGCATGGTTTGCCGTTGGCACGG
>NC_039359.1:80429056-80500108 GCF_003573695.1 Papaver somniferum | reverse complement strand
GGAGACGTGGCTGGCATGGTTTTCCATTGGCACGGTGGTGTGACTGGCATGGTCGGCATGCCTTGGCGCGAAGACGTGGCTGGCATGGTTTGCCATTGGCACGGTGGTGCGGCTGGCATGCCTTGGCGCGGAGACGTGGCTGGCATGGTTGTGCGGCTGGCATGGTCGGCATGCCTTGGCGCGGAGACATAGCTGGCATGGTTTTCCATTGGCACGGTGGTGCGGCTGGCATGGTTTTACATATATTGATTTTGTGATATCTTTGTTCTATCTTGATAACAAATTTTTGAGCAGTGTTGTGCTCGATGATCCAATCCTCGTAGTCACATTATAAGGAAATAGTTCAACAACTAGTTTAAATTCCTTAAGCTAGTGAAAGAAAAACAACTATGAGTTAGACATTTGGGTCTTTAGAGTTTTAATAAGTGGTGTGGCCTTATTACTCAATAAAAGTTAGATTCAACTCAAGTACTTTACAATGAATATATATTACGTTTCACCCAATATATCTCAAGTGCTTTAGAGAATTTATGTCTCGCGTTTTCATTCCATAGGTGCAGATATTGGATCCAGTTCAACTGAATAAGATAGTCAATTGGACCGGCAAAGTTCTTGTTTCCATTAAATTTGATGTGAGAATTGGTTGCTACTATGTTACACACATTACATTGTATATATCAACACCTATGACCAGGTGCATTTCCAACTCTTTCATTTATGATGGGAGCTAGAATTACATCTTAGCTTCATCCCATATTCAGTTGATACCAATACTTTGGTGTCATTACTACTGGGGAACAAATACATCTTTGTCTCATGATATATATGTCCCATTTCCATGCTTTATATGAGTCATTACGTCCAACCCTTATTACTTCGGGGTTCTTTCCATTTTCAATTTTTCTACATTCATCTTAATTTGAGAAATTTCTTTATCTCAATAGGCCAAGAGAATCTCACTACACATGTCAACCAATTACTTTAGGTTGAGTAGATTACTAAAGGTAATTCTCTTGTTCACAGTAGATTACTAAAGTAGAGAAATGGAAATTTTCCGACTCAAATAAAAAAAAAAGTTGCGAGTTCTTCCACAAAAAAATGGAATACATGTTATTTTATTTGCAATGTATCTTTTGAAAATATCGACTCTTAGTAGTCGAGCCAGTGGATTGCATCCCACGTAACATTTCAAATTTGGGAAGAAAATATCAAGTACGAAACCCCAAATAAATACATTGAAATTGAGTTGGTACAACCAATTAAACAAAATACACCATTCAACTATAGCCAATATCATATTCAAGAAAACAAATAACATTAAGACCAAAATTCTTAATGATTGAGATCAATAAAAATAATTTAAATTGACCATGGACTTATCTTAAGAGAGAAAAAAACAGAACCAGGCATGTTCTTAAATTAAATAAATAAGCCCGCAAATATCCAGTATTAAAACCTACGTCAACTGTAGTTACATACCTCAAGCCAATTAGTTCCCACTGTATATAGTACACATGCAAGACCAACCATTGGTTCCCACTGTACGCCCTTGTTCATGTACGTCTCGAGAGCTAAAACGAGAACAGGACAGAACAACATTGGAGCCGGGACAGGACAGGATCGGCCGAGCTGGACTGGACTGAACCGGCTGAAATGGCTAGATGGACCGAACCGGCTTGACTGAACCAAATCATGATGGATGGACCAGACCGAACGAGGCTGGGTAGACCGGACCGGTCTGGGTCTTGGGTGGAACACGAACAGCAAGGAAAGAAGTTTCATTCTTTCTCCTCAGAACACGAACAGCAAGGAAGTTCGCCGAGATTATTCAGAGCTATTGAAACCGCATAACCATACAATAAATTATATATTTGTATATTATATAATGTAATCACAAATTAGGTGTAGGTATATACTATAAAAATCTAATATTATAAAATGCAATCACAAATCAGTCACATATATTAGATATGACAAAATCAAAACCAACGAAAACAAGAGAAAAAATAGATCCTACTTATCTGATTTGACGATAACGATTCCCATAGTTCCAACGATCCCAATGATTCCAATCGATCCCAATTTGATTTAAAAAAAATAAATACGGATCCAAGACAATCCTTAAGGTATTTGATAGAAACCCAAAACAAAAAAAAAAAATCAAAATCCGTTGCCGCAGGGTTAGAGCTCGTGCTCGATAACGTGATTTAGGAGAATCAAAAATGAAGATAGAAGATGCAGAGACAAGGGAAAATGATATCTTATTAGAGAGAGTTGTAGTTGTAATATATAGGTTTATGTATATACATAGAAAATGAGAAACTAGATGGACCGCACATCCATGGGCCTTAGGCCCTATAACAATTGGTAAATTCTAAGATGTTTTATTAATTTTATGGTTGAGTAATTCAATTTTCTCTACATCTTAGTTCTTTAATTAATTTTTTACTTTTATAATTGGAAAACGTAAACTACGAATAATTGGAAAATGTAAACTACGAATCTGTTGGGGTATATATTTAAAAACATAGTTTTGTAATAATATGCCAAAGTTAGAGAGATAGTATGGTGGCATTGTTTTGAGCTCCCACACTATAGGCATGGGTTCAATTCCCACCCCACACAATTTCACTAGGGTATATACTATTTATACTATATATTATATTACATTAGTCCGGGAGCGGGGCCTTGGGGGTCTTGGGAGGTCTGCTGATCCAGAAACAATTTTTTTGCTGTTTTTAACTTAAATTTTCAAAACGTATTAAGATAATTATATCATGATTAATTACAGTTAATGTTGAAATTTTAATACGGCCGTTTTTTTGCTGTTACAAAGAAATTTAATTGGCATTTAATCGAGAATTAATTTTCCATTAATTCCATTGATTCTTTTTTATTATAAAAAAAAACTGGTTTCTGAAAAAAAAGATATAGAACGTTATTTTTATTTCGTCAAGTTTTTCTGAGCAAGTGTTGTTGAAAGAGTTATTATTGATTCGATTTCTCAGTGCAGAGAAATCGAAAGAGATAAGCTGTTTTATCCCATAGGGTTTCGACAAAAAACTGACTGCTAGCACAATCAAGAGGCAGAGTCGCGAAACACCTTAAAGATAGCGACCTAGTACGCGACTCAACGGTTTCTTTGTGTAATTTGATTATAGTGCTTTGTTTCCAACAATTTTAAGGTGTACGTTTCTGCTATGGAGAATGAAAGGAAGCGCGTTGATGATACCAACAAGCCTTTCAAATTTGAAGGGTTGCATTTCAGAAGATGGAAGCTGAAGATGTTCTTTTATCTCAAACTGATGAAGCTGCATATGATTGTGTCGAGTGTTCATCCTGGAACCCTGGAACCTGCTGCTGATAAGACTGCTGCTGTTGCTGCTGGCGGTGGTGCTGCTACAGATCCACCTCCTACCGGTGGTGTTGAAGAAGTTGTTTCTCAAACTCCCGAGGAAAAACAAAAGGCCATCGACAAATGGATCGATAATGACTTTGATTGCAAAAACTACATTCTTAATGCATTATCTGACGATTTATATAAGTATTATTCAACTTTTGAAACTGCTAAAGATGTATGGGATGCATTACAGAAAAAATATGACACCGAGGAAGCGGGTTCAAAGAAATATGCTGTGAGCCGGTATGTGAGATACCAAATGGTGGATGATAGATCAGTTGTTGTACAGGCTCATGAACTTCAAAAAATTTACCACGAAATTGTGGCCGAAGGTATGAAAACTGATGAACAATTTCAAGTTTCTGTAATGATTGACAAGTTACCACCTAGCTGGAAAGATTTTCGTAATACTTTGCGTCACAAGACTAAAGAATTTTCTCTTGAAAGTTTGATTGTTAAGCTCAGGGTTGAGGAAGAAGCTCGGAAACAAGATAAGAAGGAAGAGATTCTCATTGTTTCTAACAATAAGACTCATCCGAATTTAAAACCTAAGAAAAGGGATATGAAACCTAACCCGAACCAGAAGAAAGGAGGAAGGCCTAATCAAAACAAGAACCAACACCCATCGAAAAATGGACAGAATTCCAATTCTGAATTTCTTTGTTATATCTGTAATAAACCAAACCACATGGCTAGGAATTGCAGATTTAACAAGGAAAAGAATAACGCACAAGCTAATGCTGTGGGTGACGTTATAATTGCCATGGTCTCTGATCCAGAGTTCTACATGGTTGGTGGATCTGATGGGTGGTGGATAGACAGTGGTGCTTCGCGTCATTGTTGTTTTGATAGATCCATGTTTAAGACTTATGCTGAAACCAAGGACAAGAAAGTGTTATTGGGAGACTCCCACAGCACTATGGTGAAAGGTTCTGGTACGGTAGAGTTGAAGTTTACTTCTGGGAAGACACTCATGCTGAAAGATGTCCTTCACACTCCAGAAATGAGAAAGAACCTTGTTTCCGGCTATCTTCTCAACAAGGCTGGGTTGTATCAAACTATTGGGTCTGATATTTACACTATAACTAAGAATAAGAATTTTGTAGGAAAGGGTTATGCTACTGATGGAATGTTTAAGCTTAATGTTGATGCTATGAATAAAATTGATTCTTCTGCTTATATGGTTTGCAATTTTAATGTTTGGCATGGAAGGCTTTGTCATGTGGGTAAAAAGTTAGTAAATAACATGAGTAAGTTAGGTGTCCTCCCTGAATTTTCTGAAAATGATTTTGAAAAATGTGAATATTGTAGTCAAGCAAAAATAACCAAGACTTCACATAAATCTGTTGTAAGAGAATCGAAACCACTAGACTTAATACATTCTGATTTGTGTGAATATGAAGGTATCCTAACTAGAAATGGCAAGAGGTATATCATGACGTTCATTGATGATTGTTCTAATTATACTTATGTTTATTTGTTGAGCCATAAGAACGAAGTTATTGAAAAGTTTAAGATTTTTATTGCTGAAATTGAAAATCAATTTGGTAGGAAAATTAAGAGATTTCGTAGTGATAGAGGCACTGAATATGATTCTTCTCCTTTTACTGAAATTTATCAAACTAATGGCATTATACATGAAAGAACTGCACCATATAATCCTCAAATAAATGGGAAAGCTGAAAGAAAGAATCGTACTCTTACTGAATTGACTGTTGCTTGTTTGCTTAGCTCTGGTGCTGCTTCTCATTGGTGGGGTGAATGTTTGCTGACTGTTTGCCATGTTTTGAACCGCATTCTTAATAATAAAACCATGATATCTCCTTATGAACTTTGGAGAAATAGAAAACCTAATGTCTCTTATTTTAGAGTTTGGGGTTGCTTAGCTTTTGTTAGAAAACCTGATCCTAAAAGACATAAGTTAGAAAGTAGAGCTTATGAATGTGTTTTTATTGGTTATGCTCAAAACAGTAAAGCTTATAGGTTCTTTGATATTAATAATAAGGTTATTATTGAATCTATTGATGTTGATTTCTTTGAAGAGAGATTTCCTTTTAAATCTAGAAATAGTGGGGGTAATAGTGGGGGTTCTTTATCTAGTGTTTTACCTAGTGCTGATTCTGAACATAGATTAGAAGAACCTAGAAGTGCAGAAACTAGGATCACTGAAGTTGAACCTAGAAGAAGTAAAAGAGCTAGGACTGACACAAGAGATCCTGATTTTGAATTTTATGCCGTAGAGGAAGAACCTTCTAATTTACAAGAGGCATTCAGTTCTGCAGAGTCTAGTTTCTGGCAAGAAGCTGTAGATAATGAATGGGATTCTCATATGTCTAATGGAACTTGGCGTATAGTAGATTTACCTCCTGGTTGTAAGCCTATAGGTTGTAAATGGGTTTTGAAAAGGAAACTAAAACCTGATGGAACAATAGAGAAGCACAAAGCTAGACTGGTTGCTAAAGGATTTAGGCAACGAGAGAACGTAGACTTCTTTGATACTTATTCTCCTGTTACTAGATTAACATCTATACGTGTTTTGATTGCTGTTGCCGCTGCTCATAATCTTGTTATTCACCAAATGGATGTTAAAACTGCCTTTTTGAATGGTGAACTAGAAGAGGAAATTTATATGGAACAACCTGAAGGTTTTGTAATTCCTGGACAAGAACAGAAAGTATGTAAGCTAGAAAAATCCCTTTATGGTTTAAAACAAGCTCCTAAACAGTGGCATGAGAAATTTGATAATTTAATGATTTCACATAACTTCAGAATAAACGAGGGTGACAAATGCATCTATTATAAATTTGAGAATGATGTGTGTGTGATTGTTTGCTTGTATGTGGATGATTTGCTGATATTTGGTTCCAATTTATCTGTTGTCAATGAAACTAAAGGTATGCTTAGTTCGAATTTTGACATGAAAGATTTGGGTGAAGCTAGTGTAATCTTGGGAATCAAAATAACTAGAACTAGTAGTGGTATTTGTTTGGATCAATCTCACTACATTGAAAAAATTCTGAGAAAGTATGAATATTTTGATTGTAAGCCTGCTTGTACTCCGTTTGATCCTAATGTGAAATTGTTTAACAACACTGGAGAAAGTGTTAGACAATCTGAATATGCTAGTATAATTGGAAGTCTGCGTTATGCAACTGATTGTACAAGACCAGACATTGCATATGCAGTGGGAGTTCTGTGCAGGTTTACCAGTAATCCTAGTTTGGAACACTGGGATGCTATTGAGAGGGTTATGCGGTATCTGAAAAGAACCACAAACCTAGGATTACACTATAAGAGGCATCCCGCAGTCCTTGAAGGATTTAGCGATGCTAATTGGAATACTCTTTCAGATGATTCCAAGGCCACCAGTGGATATGTTTTTACTATTGCTGGGGGCGCTGTATCTTGGAGATCAAAGAAACAGACAATTATAGCCCAATCTACGATGGAGGCTGAATTGATGGCACTAGCAGCAGCTAGTGAAGAAGCAGGATGGCTGAAGAGTCTGTTATCAGACATTCCAGTATGGGAAAAACCGATACCAGCCACTTTGATCCACTGCGATAGTACCGCGGCTATCGGAGTAGTAGAGAACTGTTATAATAACAGTAAGAATCGACAGATACGTCGAAAGCACGACACTGTTAGAGAATTTCTCACAACTGGTGTTGTTAGAGTAGATCATGTAAGGTCTGAAGGAAATATAGCTGATACTTTGATGAAAGGATTAGCAAGAGAAAAGGTATGGAATATCTCTAAAAGTATGGGACTTTTTCCCGTGAGAAGTTGAGTCATTTGTAATGGATACCCAACCTAGAAATAGGTTCAAAGGGACTAGACGAAGTTACAAATAATATGATAGAGTCATGCATTCCCATAGCATGATATCCTGAAGTGGGAAACAGGTTGAGTGTTTAAACTCTTAATGATGTCTATAGCTCTTAAGTTAAGAGTGGGATATACAGGAGTATCCTTGATAGACTCACCTATACGAATGTGAAGGTGTGGCCGCCTTCTATGAGAACTTGGGCATTTCTCTAGATCGTTCGTTAAGAAAGGGATAAGCACATGGCCCTAATGTGCAAAATTAAGAACTTTACTCTAAGATATAGTTGTGTGTGTTGTATAATCTATTATTAGTTAGAGTTCAAGACGAGAGTCACTCTAGTTACCTGATACTTAGAAAGTTCAACACTATGTAGAGGTTCAAGTCGAAAGGCACCTTTGCTTATGCACAACTGTATAGCACTTGCTCAATGTTTTAAAATATAAGTGGGGGATTGTTGGGGTATATATTTAAAAACATAGTTTTGTAATAATATGCCAAAGTTAGAGAGATAGTATGGTGGCATTGTTTTGAGCTCCCACACTATAGGCATGGGTTCAATTCCCACCCCACACAACTTCACTAGGGTATATACTATTTATACTATATATTATATTACATTAGTCCGGGAGCGGGGCCTTGGGGGTCTTGGGAGGTCTGCTGATCCAGAAACAATTTTTTTGCTGTTTTTAACTTAAATTTTCAAAACGTATTAAGATAATTATATCATGATTAATTACAGTTAATGTTGAAATTTTAATACGGCCGTTTTTTTGCTGTTACAAAGAAATTTAATTGGCATTTAATCGAAAATTAATTTTCCATTAATTCCATTGATTCTTTTTGATTATAAAAAAAAAAAAAACTGGTTTCTGAAAAAAAAGATATAGAACGTTATTTTTATTTCGTCAAGTTTTTCTGAGCAAGTGTTGTTGAAAGAGTTATTATTGATTCGATTTCTCAGTGCAGAGAAATCGAAAGAGATAAGCTGTTTTATCCCATAGGGTTTCGACAAAAAACTGTCTGCTAGCACAATCAAGAGGCAGAGTCGCGAAACACCTTAAAGATAGCGACCTAATACGAATCAACTTTAGAAGTTGAGAATTATGTATGATAGGCAACCAGAAATTAATGGACTAATTTGTACACAAACATGAAAGAAAAAATATATTTCTCCGTTGATTCACTCAGTATCAATGTAATATATCATGACACTTATGTGAGACATGAAAAACAAACACCACTATCTAGTTAGAAGTTTACATATTCGGGTCACCGTGAAAGCAAAGAAGGCTTATGGAAAATTGATGTCATACAAATCAATAACACTTGAACCATAACATTTAATTTAACTTGGGTTAATTTATTATGGGAGTGGATGTTAGCAGTTTTTTTTTGCAAAAACAAACATACAAGAATACAAAATTGATGTTATACAAATATTTAGACTTTAGTGGTGCTTGGCGAAATTTCGAAAAAAGTAAAATTGTTTGCGGCAATTTCATAATCGTAATCAATTCCACCATAAAAAACATGTAAATTCATGGCTAATAAAGAAAATTAAACCGCACAATTTTCAAGTTGTTCAGAGCTACTGCAAACAAGCTTAACATTATTCTAAAATTTTGAAAACCGGTGGAAGTTGTCCGAGTATTGTTAACTCTCTTGCCAAACTTACTTATTAAACTACTTTAAGGAAGATTCTCCCATAGTTTTTATTTAGTTTACGATGAGTAATTCAATTTTCTCCCACATCTCATCTATTCGAATTATATTTTATAATTATAATTCGAAAACGTGAATAATGAATCAATAGTAGTTTTCGAAAACTATTTGTGCTAGCCCGAAAACTAATGGACCAATATATACACAACCAACATGAAAAAAATTTCTCCCTTTGATTCAGAATTTCTCCCTTTGATTCACTCAGTATCAATGTGGTATATCATGAAAATAGTATGGGACATGAAACCAACACCACTAAAGAAAAACTTGCTAATTATTAGCTAGCTTAGTTTTCTGGTCCACTATAGGATGCAAGTTTTCATGTTGACGTCTCAAATATCTGTGCTTTGTGCTCTCAAGATAGCGAAACCCTTGAGCATCTGCTATTTACTTGTCCTTTTTCCAGGAGTGTCTGGATTGCATTTGGAGTAAACTCCTTTCCCAGGACATCAACATTGGCACTGTAAAAGAATGGATTGCCACTTGGCATCATGACCCATAAGGTAAAACAGATTTGGAAACTTGGAATGCCTTCTGTATTGATATCATTTCACACATCTGGAAAACCAGGTGTAATAAGTTGTTTAAGGAAACTAATCAGCACCCGGAGTCAGTCTCTACTAGAGCCATCAAATTCTGAAATGATAATTGTGAGGCTAACCATCGCTCCTTGAATGTTATCCCAAGTAATCCTAGTAACCAATACACTCCCAATCACTGGATTCCTCTAAGAAGAGGACTGGAAAAGATTAACATAGATTTCATATGGAAGGATGATCCTGATATTGTCATTATATATGTTCCTTCTTAGAGATTACCTTGTTATTTGCAAGAAGATGAGAATCATAGGAGCCGCGACTCAAACACTTGATGAAGGGTGGTGCTGGCAGCAGATACATTGACGCGATGGGTATGGAAAGGATGGTTGAGGAAGTAGAAGTGGATGCTAGCTACCCGAAACTGATCAGGCTTCTAACAGGGGATGAAACTTATCTTAATTGGCAGGTAAGGGCTGCTTGGGAAGATAAAAAAAGAACTTCTTTTTTGGAAACCTATGGATTAACAAAGCTTTTTACCTGTCGTAATAGAGCTGGCCAACCAGGCAACTCTTATTTTGTCTACTATAACCAATGTTAGAGGAATTTGTTATTTGGTTATTCTTCCTCCTAGCTTTACTTTGGATACCTTGACAAGGGATAGAATGGTTACAAAGAACAATCAAAATGGTAACCATCTCTATCTAAATTACGTAACTTTTTATTTTATTTAAGGTTTATCTATCAAAAAACAAAAATAAAAAAAAAATTAGTGCTTGGTGAAATTTCGGAAAAAGTTGAATTGATTCGATTTTATTTGTATTTATAATCCAATTCCACCTCTAAAGCTTTTACAATATCCTTTTCTTTATCTGTCAATGGAAAATATATTAAAAGATGCATGAAAAGCGCGCATGCGAACACAACTTAAAAAGAACAACAAAACCCTAAAAACAAATACAGAAACATAAAAGAATAGCTTTTACCGTACTAGTTAAAAATTAACTCGTAGCTACCTACGAAAATAGAACCCAAAAGTAACACCATATTCAAGCTAGTTATAGCTATACTATGTGATCTCTTGTCGTTCCATTAAAACTTCACAGACAAGTGGAAACATTCATGGTATTATGTGATCACTTGCCAAAAATTTATCGGTAACTTCTATTAAGTTCTATTAGTTCTATGGTCGAGTAATTTAGATTTCTCCTACGTCTCAGTTCTTCAATTAGTCTTTTACTCTTGTAATTAGAAAACGTAAACTATAAATCAATGTTAGAAGCCGAGAATTATGTATGACAGACTGGAAATTAATGGACCAATTTATACACAACAACATGAAAGGAGAAAAAGAAAAGAATTCTTCCATTGATTCACTCAGTATCAATGTGGTATAGCATGATACTTGTATGAGACATGAAAACAACACCACTAGCTAATTAGTAGCTTATGTTTTTGGGTCATGGTAAAAAAGAAAAAAAGGCTTATGGAATGGTTAGAGTAGACTGATCATTTTAAGACTACAACACGTTATCAAATTTCATAAAAAATTACTAAATCCATACGAAACAAAACAAGGATCCACCTGATTTGTAACTCTCGCAGAATTTTGGATTTTCTTGGGCTGCATACTAGTTACTAAGCAGTATCTAACAATTTTCGTGCGGATGAGTATGGATAGTAACTTGAGATAATTCCTCGATTGAATATGTCCTTTTTGCCTTAAAGCAGCATAGGATTGAGAGAGACAGGCAAATACAGCCACAGCCGTCAATGTCCAATCCGTTATGGTGGAGAGTAATGGCGATTTTGGAATTACTAGCCTAGATTGATATCCATATATCCCGCAACAAATCTACACTGTTTGGGAACCGAGCAGATGGTGACGGTTGACCTGCACAAAAGTTATGCCCACCCGTATCTGCACTTCGAAGTACCAAAATATCCTTCCTACTATAAGGAATTTCATTTGTCATTTTTAATTTCGTTCTTTAACCAGGAAAAGGAAATTAATTGATAAATTATTCATGATTCTGACATGATCTGTTGACCAAAAAGTTTTGGAATTCAACAAATGCAATCCGCCTGGAAGTATATGACTATACGTTGATGTGAGTTGGAGTGGTGTGATTTGCGAAGTGTTATGCCATATATATATATATATGTGGCTGAACAAATACGAGTACCTGGAAGGTAACTAAATTCGTTCCTAGGCTGATAGTGTCGCACCCAGCGTCCACCAACCTTAGATTTTTTGTTTTCAAAAAAAAAATAATAGATTTTTAAGCTTGCCAATTATTATTATTATTATTATTTTTTTGATAAAGATATTGAGCTGACAAGTTCAAAGATTTTTAAGCATGTCTATCTTATTATATTTTTTGATCGATGAGAAATTAGTGCCGACCAGTATCGAATTCATGTAATTACTGATATCACCCAATGATTTTACCATTATATTATAGGAGTGAGATCTGGGTTGGGTGAGGCGGACATGTACAACGTATTTAAAAACTTTGGGCAAGTTTGGGCATAGATTTTATAAGCCCGAGTTAAATTTGGAAAAGCATGGGCACAAATATTTTTAACCCAAACAGCCCTCCCAACCCGAAAAACTATGATATACTTGTATAAAACTATTTTTATAATTGATATTATTATTTATTTAGAGTAATTTTAGATATTATCTTCAAATCTAATAATGAGAATATACTCCCTCCATCCCTATTACAAAGGCGGAGTTGTAAAAATTTGTAGTCCCATTAGATAGGCAGATTTTTAATTCCAAGATGGGTTTTTCCATATATCGCCCTTATTTATTATAGGTGGTTATCACCACAATTAAGTTAATGTTTCTAGTGTTGGAAATTGTACAAAGGATAAAACAGGAAAGAGGATGGAAATGTAGGAAATCAAAAAAAATTCTTATTCTAAGAGAAACTCACTTCTCCGCCTATATAATGGGGACGGAGGAAGTATAAATTATATCTATCTCATTAATCAATCAATATGAAAAAAATTATACTATTGTAAATAATCTTCAGTTAATTGGAAATTTAAGATAAATGTAGCAATTAAATCTTATTATTACTAGAGTTTGTTATTATCATATTAACAAACTCGTATGTCTAGCGAAACTTGGGCCAACCCGAGGAACCCAAAGAACATAACTTAAACGGACTTGGGCAGTACCTCCATGGATTCCACGCGTTCGATGGGCTATCTGGGCAAAGGATTCCTAACTCGGGTCTGCCATGGCCAAGACTTCTAACCCGCCCAACCAACCCAAATCCCACCCCTACTATATTGTACTGATATTGACTTTATTTCTATTATTGTTTTTGAAGATGCAACAATTTAAACCAGTGTTCAGATTCCTGCGTTCCCGTCTTCCACTAAGATAAAAATGAAAATTATCTGCTCATCAAAATATCCTGGCTAAATTGGGGCTTAAGTACATTAATTGGGGCCTAACGAAATTTTGTTTCCACCAATGGTGGGGTGTTTAAAAATTAGATGCAATTACCACATAACCCTTACTCTAAAATACTAAGATCTAATTTCATACACCTCCTTCGCTAAAACTCGATAACCACCGCCGCCATTTCCATAATCACCGTCGTCTTCACGGTCAACTCCATTATCGAATCACATCATCAATGATTATACAAACAAAAAAAAAAACTCTTAAATTAGATTTAACGCCTAAAACCCAATCTCGAATTGATTATCCCAAAGTTATACTCAAACTAGGTCAAATTACATATAAGATTGGATAGAACTAACAACTTAATATAAAAGCTATGTCCACGTAGCATTTTTTTTACGACTATTTAGTGTTTTCATAGGAGACTCAACAGATGTCAAAAATTCTCTCGGAAATTTTGACGGCAAGGATAGTTTAGAAAGTTTTAAAATAACGGGTATAGATTAGTATGTCGGTTATTAGTTTGGGGACAGTTTGACCAATTCCCCAAGAAAAAACTCAGAATTTCTTCAAAACTGACGAACATATATACCCAGAATCGAGGGATATGTTGCAATACATATACCGATTCTGGGTTTGGGTTTCAAAAATGAGAAATTAGAATCGGTATACATATCACAAAGCAAGTCCCGATTCTTGTTAATTTCTTCTGTCAATTATTCTGACTACAATCGGTTTATAATGACATGAACAAATGCCGATTTTTACAATCTACCCACAAACGTTTTATATTGACGTGAACAAATGCCGATTACAAGAAAAAAGATAAAATTGCTAGAATCGATTCACTTATTCGAGCAGCTCCACTTCCATAGTAGTAGTTGAACCATGACAAAAAGATTCTAGCACCCCGTAATCCAACTTCAGAACCCATAGCTCATACTAATTAGGATTTCACGACAAACCAGCAATAATTTCTCAATCACTAATTCAATAGTTCACAACAGAAATCACTGTTATCTCAAATCAATTTATCCACTGATCTTTCAATTTACTAAAGGTCACAGCTTTGAAATCCCCTTTCCATTTTACAGAACCCATTTATTTATTAATCTTCTGCCTAAATTCAAAAAACCATCTCATTTCAATTTCAAATTTCAATCAAAGCACCAGTAAAATTAATTGAATCTGTTTTTCTTATTTTGGTTGCTTTACAGGTTGGTTGTGTGATTGAATAGAAGAAGAATATTGAACCCACCAACAAATTTGAGATTATCCATTTGTTTTATGAATAAATCTCATAAAGAGTAGTTACAATAATGTGATTAGTTTCTGATTGGAAAATAGAAGAAGAGGATTTTGGATTATGGGTATTTTTGTTGTTGGTTTCAATCTGAACAAAAGAGACACGTGATGGAGAGTTGGCCACGTCCACTCATCTCTTAATAAGCTCACCTGCTTAGATACAGTAACAAAAGAGATTCCTTATTTCCCTTGTATCATATGCTCCGATTCTTGTACTAATCGGTCTATTTATGTGTAACCAAAACACCGATTCCTATAGTTTACAAATCGGTTTATATGTGTATAACCAATGTAGTCAATATCGGCCGTATCGGTCGATATATCGGGGATATTTCGGATATCGGCCCAGAACGATATGATAAGAAGGATATCGGGGATACGATATTCGCCCGATAATATCGGCCGTTTCGGTCAAATATCGGCCGTATCGGTTGATACGAAATTTTCCTACATTTCTCGATATGAGACGGTATTGGTCGTTTTCTATAAATTTTAAGGGTAATTTTGGCGAAGAAAGTCTTCCAGGTGGTAGTAGAGGTGCATGTAGCTCTCGAAGCAAGTTACTAAAGTTACTCTTTTGTTTTTTTGATAAAATTGATGTTATCTATTATATCTTATCCGAAAATGTGTGGAGAAAATGTTTAATATAAAATTATAGTCTCTAAATCTAGAACCGATATTATACCGATATTTCAACGATAATATCCCCGATATAAAATCGTACCAGTGTATCGGTCCCGGCCGAGATGAACCGATATCCGATATTAACTACATTGTGTATAACCAAAACACCGATTCCTAGTGTAATAATCGGTCTAAATGTGTATACCCAAAACACCGATTCCTATAATATTCCAATATAGTAAACAATATACACCGATTTTAGGTGTTGTTCGCGAATGGAAACTTCAACCCAGAAACGGTTTACAGATGCATGAACATTCACCGATTCTGGTCTTGATTTTTGTCAAAAAAAAATCAAAATTTCTTCGAATTTTGATAATGTATTAAGTGTTGGTTGATTTTGGATTACCTTAATTAAATATCTATTAATCATCCTAATTAACACTAATTAATCAAGGGCAAATTAGTCAATAAGGAAAATAATTTGCTAAAAGGTTTCTCATTTTACTTCAAAATATCTTATTTTGACATGTAGTGATAGGCCCAAATTAATCATAGTAGGCTCAATTTAGCCGGGCAAAATATTATAAGGTTTCTTCTTGGATTTTGATGAAAATATTTTGTTTCCGTCAAAGTTAATGACAAATAATACATTTCCTTCCATATAAATAAAGATCTAATAAAGTATTTTACAACCATTTGAGTCATTTGACTATTTGTTTATTTCAGTTTTGGTGCTTTGGTTTGTTTTATCCAAGTATTGGTTTAAACGTTGTTTTTTTCTTTCCTTTTTTGTCAGACAACAGCGGGAATTGAACCCTTAACCTATCACTTGGGAGTTCAATCCTAACCAACTAGACTAATCCCAGTTAGATAGGATTAACCCAGTTTTTTCATCTTGACAAGACTAAAACTAAGTTCTTATACGAGCGAACGTCTTGGTTTAAACGTTGGCTCATATAAGAACTTAGTTTTAGTCCAGTCAAGATACCGTATCTTGTAACTTTTCAAAAACTAGAATATCTAGGATATCCTCCTTTTCTTTTGTTAATTAAACAAAAATCTTAATTTTGTACTTGTAAGTCATATAGATAACACTTCAAAAATCAAATCATGATAATGAATAATATTTTTCTACATGTTCTTAGATGGACACTCACCCTTATAATTTGAGTGGAAAATTAGTCAAACCGTGAAAATATATAGACACATAAACTGGTAGCAACTGACGTATTTTTCTACGACTATTTTTTTTTTAATAATATGAGGGTAGAATGGGAAATAACGAAAAGTAAGTTGCCAAGGTTTGGTTGAGTGAAGAACCAAATCACACGAAAGAGAAAGAAGGAGTTGCTTCTTGGTTAACCAGCTTTGGCTTTTACTAGGCAAGCTACTTTCACCTACCATTGATGTTTAGTTGGCAGGCAGACCACTCAATTTTTCAATTTTTAAATCCCAACTTAGAATTTCCTTCCTTTTTAGTCTCAAACTTGGGTTTTGTTTACGTCTCCCATGAATCTCTCGTCCATAGTAATTTCCTATGCCTGGATCGTGGAATGAATATATAAATGATATACACGACCTACCAATAGGACCACTCTTTTGGATCCCCTTTATCTAGTCTAGGTTTCAGTGTGCCAGTCTAATGGGTCGGGTCGACTTCTTATCCGACACATCTCTAGGTTTTACTTGGTGTTCGCTTATGTTTCTTCTCTAATCAAACTTGTTTCGAGTGTCGAACCTGCTCCTGAAGCAGAATCAGTTGAGATCCAAGACCTCCATCTAATGTCATACAGCATAGTCCGCCTGGATGTAAAGTCTTCTCACAATTAATATACTGATTCTTTTCCTTGATACTACTGCATTGATAGGAAAATGATAGATATCCACTGAAAAAAAAACTCCAAAAGAGACCGAGTGAGGTATTCACTTTGAACAGCACATATCCCTGGAAGGTTTTCCAAAGACGAAGGTTGTTAAATCGTGAATCGCATCGCGAATCATTTTTCATTATTAAGAATCGAATCGTATGTTATTGTGTATCGAAGATTCATGGTTAATCTTTGAATACACATATACATATTGGAGTTATAGATTAATAAATTATAGATATGAATAATGAAGACACAATTTAGAGTCTAGATCGGTGATTGTACACTTAATCAGGTGGACGTGGATTTTGAGTTCGAATTTTGGGTTCTCGCGCTCCCCAAAATGTCTCCAAAAATTAATTTTTAATAAGAATCATTTGGATTTAGACTTGTCAAACTTATGAATCGGGTGCGAATCACATAAGTCAAAATGTGAATCGTAAAATTCACAACAGATTCAATTCACTTGGGATTCGAATAGTTTGAGGAATTTTTTTAACGAATCATAAGAGTCGAATCATGAATCATAAGATTTTAAAAACTATGCTAAAGACCATTGGACCCTCTCGGGATTTTTGTTGTATGTGTAAAAATGTTGATTCTATGTATAAGGAGGTCTAGAGCATCCCACCTGAAAACACAACATCGGATGGAGAATATATAGTTAAACTACTTAGTTTTGTTACTAATTCACCGATTCAAATGAGGAGGCTGTCGAATTTTGAATTTATACCCTCAAATCAACACCCAATGATTTACCATTTTGATAAAGACGTATGTTTTGTTTTCTTGTTAGAGTCTTAATAAACAAAAATGAATAATTGGTTGTGATTTTTTGAGACTTGATCCGAGTGAGGATCTAACCTTGAATTTATTGACGGACACTACCGCTCAATTACAACCTACATTCCTTAGTGAAGAGTTTGTGAGTTTCTCTGCTGCTAAAATTTGTCAGCAATTCGTGATTAAAGCCGCCAAAATGGAAAGCCTAAACAAAATGAATGATGAGCCAAACAAGGACAAATGCCCTACTTACTAGCTGTCTCATAAAGATTATTTTGTTTTTTTATACATATTTTTTCGTGTCTCATAAAAATTATTTTGTTTTTTTATACATATTTTTTTTCGTGTAGTAAAAATTTATTTACTCCATCCTTTCTAAAATTATGACGCCGCCTCTAATATATCTAGAGTGACACAAAACCCATTCCAGATTCCGCATCAAAACAAATGTCTCATAAAGATTATTTTGTTTTTTTATACATATTTTTTCGTGTCTCATAAAGATTATTTTGTTTTTTTGTACATATTTTTTCGTGTCTCATAAAGATTATTTTGTTTTTTATACATATTTTTTTCGTGTAGTAAGAATTTATTTATTCCATCCTTTCTAAAATTATGACGCCGCCTCTAATATACATAGAGTGACACAAAACCCATTCCATATTGTAAACCTGCATCAAACCAAATTGATTAACAATGAACCGAATTTTTTATCAAACAATTTTGGGGTGTTGTTTTAGTATTGCGAAAACTGTTAAACCTTGATTTGGTCTTGGTGGACTTTCAAACCAAATCGAAAACCAACGGTTTGAACCAACTAATATAAGATTGATTCTAAATTCTTTCATTTACAACCGTTAGATCTTGACGTTACTCAATTAAACACTTACAAAAATCTCAAGTTTAAACATATTTAGGATTTGATTGTTGTTATGATTGGTTAACTATTAATGACAATAGTTAATTGATAAATCTTCTTAATAATGAACTGTAGAATATTCATAACTAATCCAATATATATATATATATATATATATATATATATATATATATATATATGTTATTTCATTATTGTCGGGTTTTTTTTTTGTCGAAGGAAAAAGTTATATTAAAAAAGAAAAGGATTACAAAAGATTGAAACATCAATTACATGCTTATGAGCAATTCCCAGCTACTCCAAATGAGGTTGGTATCTACAAACTTGAAAGTATCTTGTTCACAAGACCATAATCCTACAACTTGTTTAATTGAATCAATGTTCTTTGCAGTATTTTTATGTCTTTCTCCAAATACTTTAGCACACAACATAATGTATTACCTCCCAAACTTTCTTCTCTCTTCCATATAAGACATTGCAGGACCATGCATCAAACAACTGAATTAAAGAACCAGGAAGAGGCCATGAAATCCTGAAGGCCTTTATGAAATAATCCCAAAGTTGGAACGAGTAGGTGATGTGAATCAACATGTGGTCTGACGACTCTCTTACTGGATTACACAACACACAAATATCGTTTTTTTAAACCTGAACCCCTCTGCTATTCAACATATCTCTTGTAGGAAGGAAGTATTGGAATGCAACCCATAAAAAGAAACCCACCTTAATAGGATCTTCAAAAATGCTTTTGAAACTGACATGGTTCCAACTCTCCCATCAGGGCATCATGACACCCTTTTGTAGAAAAGCTTTCCAGGATCTGCAACTCATCTTCCTTATCCACCAGCAAAGGCATATTGCCCAAGTCTCTTCTCAACAAGTCCCACTATATAACTTCTCATTGGCATTTAGAGGCTTCTTAAGATTTTCTCTCCATCCATTTATGTCTATCATCTCTGCAATTGAAATATCGTTATCTCTAACTGCTTTGTAAATGACTGAAAAAATATCCATCAAACAACGTCTATCTAACCATTTGTCTTTCCAGTATCGTATTCCCCTTCCATTCCTTACTATGAACCTCTGCAATTCTGGAACTACATTAACCACATTCTTCCATAAACTTCTGCATCGTGCTTTATTGTGCTGCTGTGTATTCTGATCAACTGCAAACTTCTACCGCACAACTGTTACTCGTAATATGGGTTTTGGTCTTTCTAGATATACCTATTGTAGCTAATTTCGGTCGAGATTTTCGATTTTGGTCCATGGCTGAGATGAGTTTCTCGGTCTCGCCGAAATGAGACGGCGTGGATTATCCAGAGATCCACCGATAAAATTAAATCCAACCTTTAAAACTTCGATTCCTTTTAAACTTTCTTAAAATTTGATGATGTTGTTTGTTTATATCTTTACACGTTTAATATATGTAACACAATGTACAAAAAACTTGACGCATATATTGCAAGCATAAAGTTTGAAAATAAAGGCTCGGAAATTTCACGGAAAACCTGCCCGAAATAAAGTTGTCCCGGTTCCGTCAATTGACCACATTCGATGTACCTACCAAATTGGTAAGTAGTTTGACCCGGAAGCATAAAAATCCGGTTTCGGGTTCAACCCGAGTAGGGGTATCTTAGACTTCCACAATCTTGCCAAATCAGTTACAAAGATACAGAGAAAGAGAAGCTTATAAATTGCAAATCCCTGAATCAGCTGTTCTTTTCTTCCATCTGTTTCTTTCTTACAATTCAATATTTTGAAGAAGAAGGAATCAGACCAAACACAGAGACCAAAAACGAAGGAGTTTCTCATCTATTACAGAGACCCTTCTCTCCTCTGAACAAACAAGAAGAGAGAACTCATTCTCTTAACCATGATCTCATTAAATGGAAGCAGTCTTTTGGTAATGTATTCAAAACCTTTGTTCTAATCTCAATTTTAAGCAGAACCCATGTCTTCAATTCTACAAAAATCCAAAAAAAATTCGATCTTTTTATGAATCTCTACTTCTTCTTTTTTTAATTAAATTTGGGATCTTTTCTTAAATCTGTTCTGATAATGTTTTGAATCTGAAATTTTGAGTTTTTTTTATATTCAATTGGATTTTTTGATTGAATCTGTGAATTAATTTGTGAACAGAGCAACACTGGTATTAGTACTAGTTTCTCTCAATCAAGAAGAAATGTTCCTTCTTCACCTTCAATAGTAATGGTGGCTCAATCTAACAATAATCCAAATCGAAAAGAGAAAAAAATTGGGGCCGTATCAAGTAATGGTAGTACTACTTCTGCTGCTGTTAATGAAATCAAAGAAATAGATTGCAAATCTACTATTGCTTCTGGTGGTGTTCAAGATTTTTATGGTGAAGATCAAGCTACTGAAGATCAACTTGTTACCCCTTGGACTACTTCTGTTGCTAGGTAACAACAACCAATCTTTTCGATGATTTCTATGCTGCTCTTTTTTTTTTAATTGATTTTTATTTTTATGGGGCTTTCTTGTTTTTTTATATGCATAGATAGATTGGGGGTAGTTTGGATGAATTCTTTCATCTTTCAAAAGTTTTGTCTTTTTTGCCTGTTTTGGCTTAAAGTTGAATTTGGTGGATTATAATCATATATATATCTGATTGTTAATGGATATTACACAAATTTTGCAAAAATACCCCTGATGTTGTATGCAGTTTTAGTTTAGAGTATAAAGAGGATGAAGCAGATAGATTTATCTTCCAGACACTGTTGATGTGGATGGATTTTAACTTCATTGCAATTTGCAATAGAATTTTGTTTTTGTTAAAACTTTGTATTTGTTTGTTGCAGTGGGTACTCGTTGTTGAGGGATCCACACCACAACAAAGGGCTAGCTTTCTCTGAGAAGGAGAGAGATGCTCATTACTTACGTGGTCTTCTACCACCAACTGTTGTGTCTCAAGATATTCAGGTCATATATTTTTCTCGAAATTTATATGGTTGTAGCTGTTCATTTTGCAAACGAGGAGTTCGTCTTTACTGATATTTTTGATTTCTCGATTCGTTTTATCAGGTGAAGAAAATGATGCACAATATGCGTCAATATAAAGTTCCATTGCAACGATACATGGCCATGATGGATCTTCAGGTAATTCATATTATGCAACAGTTTTAGTCCCATTTTATTGATGCTGTCATTGTTGTTGAAAGGCTTTATGTACATGTTTGTTGTTGCTTGTCTCTGTGCTGATTTACAGAACATGAACGAAAGGCTTTTCTACAAAGTGCTTATTAACAATGTGGAGGAATTACTACCTGTTGTTTACACCCCAACTGTTGGTGAGGCTTGTCAGAAATACGGAAGCATATTTAGACGCCCTCAGGGTCTTTATATCAGTTTAAAAGAGAAGTATAGCCTTTTTCGTTATTCTACTTGATACTATCCGAGTCATAGTTCTGGCACTGAGAAAATAAGTGGCTTTTTTAGGGGTAAGATTCTTGAGGTGCTCAAGAACTGGCCAGAGAAGAACATCCAAGTCATTGTCGTCACTGATGGTGAACGAATTTTGGGTCTTGGAGACCTTGGTTGCCAGGTAGCGAGTTTCCTAGTCTCTTTTCTTAACTCTCATGGCATACATAATTTCAGAACATTTGTCAGCGGCGTGTTTTCATATGCTTCGTGCTTATGGCTTGTTTCTGACCCGACTCCATTGTTTACAATGTCTGATTGATCATAGGGAATGGGAATACCTGTTGGGAAACTTGCTCTCTATACTGCACTAGGAGGAATTCGACCCTCTGCAGTAAGCACTAATGATACTCATATTTCCTAGAAACTCTATACCAGTCTGAATGTCATGTTACTTGGTCACTTGATCACTTGATTTGTAGTGGTATTTAAAGAGTCTCTGATGATTGTCCCATCTTTTTCCTGCTTGTTTAATTCTGTGCGAATATGAGGAATTAATTTTTTGTGTTTTCCAGTCCTTGCCTGTCACCATCGATGTGGGAACTAACAATGAGGCACTGTTGAAGGACGATTTCTACATTGGACTCAGGCAAAAGAGAGCAACTGGCCAGGTCTATACTTTTACAATAGTTGTTGAAGACAGGTTCTTCATTTTATGACTTACATATGTTCCTTACCATTTAAGTTATCATATTTTATTTGATATTGAATATTTCCATCCCTTCAGGAATATTCTGAGCTTCTAGATGAATTCATGTCCGCTGTCAAACAAGTCTACGGGGAGAAAGTCCTGATACAGGTCTAGTCACCATTCATCAAATGTTACATGCGTGATTTATGTTAATTTATCACTCAATGTATTTCTCGCAGCTTCTTTGGAATTCTGCTGACACACTTTTAATTATCTTCTGCAGTTTGAAGACTTCGCAAATCATAATGCTTTTGAGCTACTAGCAAAATACCGAAAAACTCATCTCGTCTTCAATGATGATATACAGGTAAAAGACTTTATTCAGAATTTTTTTAATTTTTTTCTTGCCATCCTAAGAGACGACCTTTGTTAGGGGAATTGGAGTTCTGATCATGGGTTGTGATGTTTTGCAGGGGACAGCATCTGTTGTCCTTGCAGGAATTGTTTCAGCCTTGAAGTTAGTTGGTGGGACTTTAGCTGAGCACACGTTTTTGTTTCTTGGTGCTGGAGAGGTAACCCATATATCTCTACCAAATTTTGTCTTCTGTCAGAGGAAAACAGTAATTTTTATGAAATATGCTAGAAAGGAAAAAAAAACTAAAAGAGGTGACGTACTGATGTGGTAAAATATGTGTCGTATTTGATGTGGCTTTGTTTCCCATTCTTGTTCTTTGTTGATTGCAGGCTGGTACAGGTATTGCTGAACTCATTGCTCTCGAGATGTCAAAACAGGTCAGGATCAATATTAGAATACCTTCTTATGCATCTTACATGATGTTCTCGCGGGAAACACTTTGATGAAGAAATCTTGAATTTAATTAGTGCTTTGTATCTGATTTTTGGTGTAGACCAAAGCTCCAATTGAAGAGACTCGAAAGAAGATTTGGCTTGTAGACTCCAAGGTACTAGAAGAGCAGAACGCTACCAATCAGAACATTGTTCTGTATTGTCTTTTTTATTCAATTGTTAGTTTCTTTAGGTTCTTTCTGTTGAAACAATCCGTGTTAAAATCTGCTGCAGGGATTGATTGTGAAGTCTCGCAAAGAATCACTTCAGCATTTCAAGGAACCATGGGCACATGACCATGAACCTATTAGGAATCTCTTGGATGCTGTGAAGTCAATCAAGCCGACTGTACTGATTGGATCATCTGGAGTTGGGCAAACATTCACAAAAGAGGTCGTTGAGGCCATGTCTTCCTTTAATGAGGTAATAGCTGTTTCCCAACTTTATCTCCATCTCCATCTCCATCTCCATCTTTATCTATTTGATGAGGCTGATATTGGTGCGTACAATGACATGCAGAAACCTGTAATTCTTGCTCTATCGAATCCAACCTCCCAATCAGAGTGTACAGCCGAACAGGCATACAGCTGGAGTAATGTAAGATATACGAACAGTACTCTCTATCTATAGATACATCATATATACATATATATGCGCACACGCACACCTTTGTGTACCATATAACTGAGTAACTCTTTTTCAGGGCCGTGCAATTTTTGCTAGTGGAAGTCCATTTGATCCTGTAGAATTCAATGACAGAGTGTTTGTGTCTGGCCAGGTTTGAGTTGACTCAGATTTCAGTAGAAAATATTTATAAAAGAGTTTCGGTTTGTTTGTTCCTCACTTTCTTTACTTGTCCATTGTTTGATACACAGGCCAACAACGCTTACATATTCCCTGGATTTGGTCTGGGTTTGATCATGTCAGGTGCCATCCGTGTTCACGACGACATGTTATTAGCAGCATGTAAGTATAAATACGCTGAGTAGCCATGGTTCAGTCTAATCCGAATCGCAGGGGCGAAAGATTGGCCCTCTAGTCTCTCTCAGTTTCAAACTGGACTGGGTAGACTGTTTTTATTTGTGTTTATATGTACGTTTCCCATACTTACCCCTGATTGCTTATTTCGTTTTCTCCCCCTTCAACAGCCGAGGCTCTAGCAGCAGAGGTGAGCCAAGAAAATTATGATAATGGTCTAATTTACCCACCATTTTCTGATATCAGAAAGATATCTGCTCAAATTGCTGCTAAAGTAGCTGCAAAGGCATATGAACTTGGTAAGTTTAAATTTTTTTTTAACTTCGTCACATGCTAACTCTGCAGAAAGAAAGATTTTGACCATATTACTTTTACATTTTTTAGGTTTGGCAACTCGTCTCCCTCAGCCACTGAATCTTGTTCAGTATGCTGAGAGCTGTATGTACAGCCCAGACTACCGAAGTTACAGGTGATCCAACTGGTTCAAAGTTTTGTTTTCTTTCAGGGTTTTTACAAACTGTAAGCTTTTTTTTTATGTCAAGATATTTTCATTCTTTTTTCTCTTGTGTTGTATTTGATTTCTCATATGAGAAGAAAAAAGTTGGTAGGTTTTGGTTGTAGGAGTCTTGGTAAATTGGGTAGAACTGGTGTGTGTGGGTGATTCAAATTTAAAGTGACTGTAAGAATATTATTGTACGTGAAATAATTATAGTCTGTTAGTCGATTTATCAGAAAACTTTGCGGATTTTGAAAGATTTAAGACCATAAAACTTTGCGGATTTTGAAAGATTTAAGACCATAGACTTTACCAGTTTTACAGAACAGACCGGAATTCTATATGGGTTGCAGAGGCCATTAGAAAACAGAGACGTCTCGTACATTGCAATTTGATAAAGTGAAACAGATTTTTTTACATGATCGGGAGTTGATTCCCATGATGTAGCAATTTGTTGCAGGTTCCTCGAAACAGTAGACGCGATTCATGAACCCGTCTTGGGTTTTTTGTTTCTCAAGTATAGCCTTGTTCGTACTTGCGAAACAGATCTTCTGTTTTTGCCTTCCTGAATGCACAGCAATCAGAGTGAGCAATAAAATGATATCTACCCTTCTCCATTCATTCTTGATGTTGGCAAGTAATCCGGCTTTGCATGAATCACATCCATAACAAAGCTGCGTTTGCTCGTTATTCCACATTAAGCAATCCATGTCTGCTGCCGTGTTTATCGGACTAATCCAATACGTCGGATTTACAAACGTGAATCCACATTGCGTTGGAGGCTTGCAACAGCCAGACTGTAATAACAAAAAGAAATCCGGGTTAGGAGAAACTTGCACCAATTTTAATGAACAGATTCTTAAAGTGCTGTAGGAGGACATGGTGCTCTACCTGTAACGGAGTGATGCGTGCATTGAAGAAATCTTGAGCGAAATGGTAACTTTGATTCAGTTCCGTGCACATGCTTGTCGAGCTGAGACAAGCTCGAATTTGGTCCCATTTGTATGAAGTTTGCAATCTTCGGCGTAACCAGCCGGAGTAATCATCAAGACGATATTCCAAGTACGATCTACTGGGAGCAATGAATACAACCATACAACCAAGTAATATCACGAGAACTAGCATAACCACCAAGTAGAAAAGAAGCAACCATGAAATTCTCCCAAATCCTCCTACCAACCCTGCAATTCCTACAACTAAGATCAAAATGCCAAGAATTACAACCGGCCACTGAAGAATCTTAACGCAAGAATTATCCGGTAATGTCGTCAGCCAAATACCGGCCCCTATGATCGGAATCGATAGAAGCGTGGCTATGAAGTTGATCACGCCAATGACACTATGGCTTGCTGCCATATTTGGAGATAGGGATGTTCAGATGCAAAGGAAGTGAAGAAGATCTCAAAAATGAACTTGGGTTAATGATTTGAACAGTATTGAAAAGAAAAGCGTGTTGAATTAACACCTTTTGCTGTTTGCTTTGGGGTTTAAGAAATAAAAGTGCTCAGATTTTTCAACCCATTTTCATGAAAAGTGGGATTAACGTTATCACTTCCAACTTACTTTTTTTTGTCAAGAGGACTTTTTACACTGGCTAGTGGTTAGGCTTATCAGATGCTGGACTGCTGGAGAAGAAAGCTCGAACAAACGCTCACCCAAACACACGGCTCAATGCTAAAAATTAAGCTCAATATGATTAATTGAGCTTGCAAATTACATAATTGGACAGTCTTGATTCCCATCATGTAGCAATTTGTTGCATGATCCTCAACACATTCGAGGTGAACCCCGAATGTAGAAACCATATAATATCACAAACCACAACCATTCGAGATTGTTAATAGGGATACCCAATAATATAGGGTGTACCAAAATACATATAGGACAAAATAACCATTTCCCTTGTGCACCAGCAAATTGGCACCCTCCGTTAGCAGCCTTGCAACCATTCTAATTACTTACTAGTAATCCATCAACAAAGGTGATTATCAAAAGAAAAGAAGAAACAGTGGGTAAAATTTAAGAATCACATCCCAAAGATATAAATTCCTTATACAGAGACAAGTACGGGTCGAATCCACAAGGAGCGCTGAAAATACTGTAATCAATATCTCTAATAAAACTAACACGAAACAATTTTTTAGGATTTTTAGAATTGAAAATAAAATAATAAAATTAAACTAAACTAATAGAATAAATCCAAATGAAAAACTCAGTAACCGGGGTTTATAGTATCCACCATATTTTCTATTCAATTACTGAAATAAAACGTAATCCATGAATTATTTATTGTCCATTCTATTGACATTACCAATTATATGTATTAGAGTCGCAAATATCACTGGGACACCCTAAGCATGGCATATAAAAAGACTAAACCCAAGCATGTACCGTCGAATTGCATTAGCGAAAGAATTATACGAAAATAAATACAGGTTCACAAATAATACCTGGATATTCTAAGCATATCCCATCAAAAGATTTAACCCAAGCATAGAATATCAAATAAGTAGACAACTATATATCTGCGTCCCTTAAAATTACAGAAATGATTAATACACCGTGATTTTACACCACGGGGCGCACCTAAGCATTGCATGTGAGAGGGGATGGTGGGGACCATTTCTGGCCGCACCTATCCTGATGCTAAGCACGTGTATCGGGACCGTCCATTGCCCTCGGTGTGCATTTCACGGTGTAAAACCGTTGGTTGATTTTAGCCGTACATATAAAAAATTGATGCATAATGCAGTATGCATCCATATTTACGGATGCATATCAGGTTATGCATCTATTTTCTCGATGCATAAAGGATTGTGCAACAATTTTCTCGATGCATAATCCATTATGCAGCCATGTTTTCGTATGCATAACAGGTTATGCATCCATTTTCATGACTGCATAACATGTTATGCATCCATGAAAATGGATGCATAACATGTTATGCATATATTATTGTAGGTGCATGACAAGCTATGCAGTTCTTTTTTTTTGTTGGTTTCTATACCAACAAAAAGGTTGTTGCATAACGTGTTATGCAACTATTTTCTGGACTGCATAACAAGTTATGCAACAATTTTTGTAGATGCATAACAGGTTATTCATCTGTTCACTGTACCAAAACCTATTATGGTGCATTATCATCTCTCCATCCAGCCACAACACCTTATCATCTACCCTTGTCTTACTAAGAAGCAAGCTCTGCTCCTCCATTATCGAGCATCACTACATATCTGTTCCACACCAAACTCATCTCTCGGCGAGAACCAAGTCTTCCTTATCTTCCCATTATATTTGATGAAATTCCCCATGTAGAGCATTTCATCATACACCATGTATGCAATAACAAAAGCAAATTAAAAGAGGAAGGTGTATTATTCTCATCGTTGTGATGTCCCTGTCCGATATGACAGTTCGATCCGAGTTAATGCTCCTTGTTCGTCTGATGTTGGTGTTCTGAACTGAGGGGTACTGCCAGTGCGAGATGGTTGCTCCGATATGGGTTGTGTGTCCGATATCGCTTGTAGTCCAAGCTCTGGATGGCTTGTAGTCCGAGCTATGATTCTTCCCGATGGAGTTTCATCCATCATCGTTTTTCTGTAATGACATGTCAATTAGGTTAACAATCACAATACGATTTGGCTTCGTTTAGTAATCACCATGTAAAATAGTAAGAAGAGAGAGCGATGAAGAAATCCCTAAATCAGGCTAAAGTATTGATGGCAGTCTGCCATCGTGAACTGCTCCTATGTGAGATCGTTCATCCTCCTTTGAGGTTCTATTCATCTTTATGCTCGAGCTTTTGCTCAGTGACTGAACGTTTTTTTCTCCTCCATTTGGTTGGTTGTCTGTCCGATGGGATCTAGTTGGTTACGAGGTGTGGGGATGTTGATGATGGCCTGTAATCCTGAGCTTCTGTTGCTGCTCCAATGTGACTTCGTTCATCACCAATTTTCTGTAATAGCGACTCAATCAAGTGAGAAATCACAGTAAACTTGTTCTGCAATTGTTGTGACAGATAGAAGAGATTGAATACAAGAAGCCCTAAATCAGGAAAAGCTGTTAATGGCAGCCGAGTTTATGCTCTGGTTGGCTCGTCTCTTATCGTGATGTGGGTTGAGATTTGTCATTGTCTGGCCGAGTCTGCTGCTTCGATTTGGATCGAGATGACTCTTATCGTTGTCCATCTGAGATTGGTTCTCTTGACTAAACTATACGAGATAGTTGATCCGATTGGATGGGTGGTTCTATACGAGATGATCTCGAGATGATGTTTGCATCTTCGATTTGATGTTTGCATCAATCTGTTCTTCATCCCCGTCTTGTCCCGGCTAATAATCATATCTGAATCTTCTCCAAGTTCTGAACATCAGAAGCTATAATTCCTCTTCATCTTAATCTTGACTGCAACATATTCGAAATCCCCATCGATCTCAACTAGACTGAATCTTTTCTCGTCTGTGTTCTTCTCACAGAAGATGATGAAGAAGAGAAAAGAACGAAACAAAATTTTATAAATTATGGGTTCTAGAATAATTTTTTCCTAAAAAATGGGTGTGCGCCTGAGAATTTCTGAGCGTGGGTTTCACAGTTGGAAGAATCTCTAAAATGGGTATGTCTGTAGTTTTCACTTATATCTACTCTGCTGTGAAAGAGTCTAAATTAAGACTTAGCAAATTGCAAGGCCCAGTCCATTACGATCTCTCTTCAGGAAAGTGTTCGATTGTTCTGTCCGTGCATCACACACACCCCTTGACTCGAACCAAAACTCCGGTTACAATTTACCGGCCACAGTACCGGGTCTTGTTGCTCAAATGGGCTGAGAAGTAGTAACCCTTATGTCCACAACATTTTCATCTATTTCCTTGCACGTGCACTTGGTGGACAAAGAAATCCACTTTAGTCTGGTCATGATATCCACGTAAGGATTTAAGCCACCGCGTAAGCCAACATCTCATTTTTCTTGGGTGCCGGAATACGGTAAGGATATTGCAGTTTGAGAAAACCACTTAGCTCTTTATCTGTCAGAGAACATATTTGCTTGCATTTCCTATAAACGACTTAAGACAATATTATTATATAACTAACGAAACTTAATTAGTGTAAATATGGTTATAAAAACGTTGCACTGATGTGATTATCAAAAAACCCAATTTATTACACTCTGAAAAACTGCTCATTATAGTTGGCAAATGCAGAACATTGGAAACTGGTGTAGGAGGCATTAGAGAATATGGTTCTGGACTGTTTCCCAATACTCCGGTGCAAAGTAGACCTATAAAAAAACCAAAAGCATGGATGCACTGAACAAAAAGGATCGAGTTTGGCACCGTGTGAGAGGAGGGATGGGACACACTCCTACCCCATATCCCAATGCACAGAACGCTCCGCTGTGTCCGTGCAATTCCTTTTTGTGCCCAATTCGATGCTTTTTTTTCCGGTGTGTCTATCAAAGTTGGTAAGAAAAAGACACTGCTACACTTACACTTACTGAAATAATATCCCATAGATATATCCCGAAGAGGAAATCAAGGACAGTCGATGAGCGGGCCTAGCATTGGGATTAGTAGGTGTAAAATGGATCCCATTCTCTTGTCTCTTGCGGCATATATTTCGGCGTCGATACATCATTTTCAATAAGAAAATGAACAACAAAAGTTTTACAAAAATCGGTAATCGAGAAAACCAACTTAAACAACAGACCTCTGTAATTATGATGATGATCATGCAGTACCCTACCCAATTACAAAAATAAGCTTGAGAAACCAATTAATAATCATCTTAACAGCTTTAATCAGATAAGATGGTGGAGTATTGGCGTATATTCTAAATTTTAGCTCACGACTCCAAGTTCAAAACAAGCCAGAATCGTTAATCTTCGACAACCCATTTTTCTTACGTCTCTCCCGATGTCCCTTGCTGGATTAAACTCTAAAATAATCTCTTAGCCGCTGCGAAATCAGCCATCACACAATGGCAAAACCTAGTTGCACTAAGCTGGGTGGTTCATGCATTATGCCAAACACTAAGCTGGGTGGTTCTAGGGATGGTGTTCAGGTTGAGAGCGAAAAAGAAGGTGTAGGAGCTGTGGAGCATGACCTCGTGGATGTGGATGATAAGGGGAAAATTCCCAAGATTGAAGAAGATGGTGAAAATCCACCCAAGGTTAACAAGCCTCCTAGACCCGGTTCTGATGATGTGACTGGACCTTGTATGCTTAATCATCCCAAGTGTGGTCCATTTGAGGTTCATGAAGGTGTAACTAATGTTGCAGATCGCTTCCTGGAGGCAGAATTGCATTCAGAAAATTGGTTAAAAAGACCAAAATCAATAATTTTTGGGTGAAAAAGACATAAAATTTGATACTGTTTAAATGGACGAGTGTAAAAATAGTCAGGATGTAAACAGTTTTATCTTACCCATTTTCAAATAGTTTTTCTTATTTTTAATTTATATCTGGATGCATCCAGTTTCATCCGCGCTCTTTTTTAAATTTAAGCCAGGATGAATGAAATTTCATTCTTGATTTTTTTTTTCCATTTCACCGATACTAATTTGTACTCGTCTATTAGAACCATGTTTTAGAAATATTTGGACAAATGACCCATTTTCCAAATTGGGTTCATATCGGTTACACTTCTTGCAGATGTGAGACATCCAGTTTGAGTGTTGGTCATGCATCCCTGACATGAGGATGAGTAAATGCATTTTTCTGTTCGTGACGCGCCGTGCCCTACTGTTGCCCAACTTGGACGAGAGATTTTCACAGGTGGAGTTCCATCACCAGGCGGCTATCCACTCCATCAACCCGCTGATCCAACTAATAATTCTACTGATCAGTCGATTCAGCCGATCCAGTGGACCCCGCGCTTCCAGCAGTCAATCAGTCCCACGAGCAAGTGATACATAAACAAAGGTCAGCAATACGGATGACAAGGAGCAGGGATCAGAGTGTTAGTCATCGGACTCGGAGCAAGGCCCGAATTCCACCAAAAGAGGTAATGTTGAGATCGATTTCTCACTATCTCCATTAAACTGTTTTTTGAATGCAATAACTCATCGGAGGTGGCTAGCTAGTCTGGAGATGGTGTTGAGAGTGGTATGGCTAATGTTATGGTAGTGATGGTTCAAGATTTTTTTTAGTTTTATATTGGTTGTTTTGATTGACATTAGTATTATGGTTGACTGTTATTATGTGTAAAATCCGGTGGGGTTTCTTTTTGATTGGTAGTAGTTTATCTGATTTGAATGGGATGAATGTGCTTTTCGTGTGGTGTATTTTTGAACGAGATGCTTGGGAGGGAGGAAGATTAGATAGAGATACTTCGCTAAATTAATTTTGGTGGGAGGGTGAGGTTGTAGCATTGATTTTGTTGGTTTGGGGCTTTAGGTAACAGACCAGCTTGGTAATTAGATAGCAACCAAATAGATCCCATAGCTTGGAGATTACATAACAAAAGGGGATTTTTGGGTAGGGATAAAGTCTGTGAATGCAAGCATATAAGTTTATAATTTGGGGATCGAAATGGGTTGGTATTTGAGGTGTTGAGAAGGTTGAGATGGGTTTTGAGCTGAGGTGAAAATTTGTTCAATTTTGGTAAAGAATCAAAGACTTTATAGTTTTGTGAGGATATAAAAGGATTTTCATGAATATTTTTGGCGAGTATGTGAGATCTATGAATGCCACCATAATACACTGATCATGTAATGGTGTTGCTGTGATTTTGAGCGAGTTAGAGTGATTCTGAGTGATTTTAGTAATTTGATGAGGATTCCAAGTGATTTGATCCTTAGTAGAGATCATGATGAGAGAAACTAGTTGAGAGACATAGAAGATGAGGGGAGAAAGAAGGATTCCGGTGTGAAAGACGCCTCAAAACCGGCAGGAACTAGCCGTTGAAGCAAATAAAAAGGTACAACGGTCTAAAGATAAGACGGAAAAAGAAGAAATCAGGTGAGGAAGAGAGGGAAACATTCGTATAATGAGAAAGAGAAAAATCTTTAAATATATATATATATATATATATATATATATAAAAGAAATAACAAAGACAAAAAATGAAAAAGCGGGTGGTCATATATATATATATAATATGAATATCATTTGAAAGTCTTGAATTGAAAATATAACCACGTATACTTACAAAATTTATCATCAACAAATAAATTCTATCTAAAATTCCATAACATCATTTTCGATAAATCAATCTATCAGCAATATAATATCATTTCGAAGTCTTAATTTATCTGTCATTCAACCAATAAAATGAAGTTATCTCATCATCCATTGACAAAACTCTAAGTAAACAAAGAAATTCCATAAACATAGTCATACCAAAAGGTGAAGTAATGAACAGAAAATCAAGACATACTAGGACTAGAAGTCCAGAACTATATGAAATCAAACAATTAAACCCTCACATCATTCAAACTTAAGAAATATAAACACAAACAATCCCCAAACTATAAGTTGATTAAAATAAGCAATATGCTTAATAAAATAAACAACCCTAGATATAAGTCTACGACAACAAAAATACATACACCAGAACATCAGGAATTTGAATTCAAGATAGACAACAGAAATTTATACTCACATAGTAACTAAGCGTTTTCGTAAACGACGCAAAGCACACACAAAAGTTAGGATAAATTTGTTTATCAAGGATACCTCCATTGTCTTTCACTTCACATTGAGTTTTAAACTGCTCAAATTTGGCATCATCAAAAATCTTAATACCGCCAGGACCATGGATTAGTTACCCTCTTCGAAACAGACGATAATTTAGGTCTTCAAGTTATAAAAATGAACTTTTACCATATTTCCTTTTGATGCTTATGATATACTTTAATGAAAAACAAGATATTAAGACTCTTTAAATGCTTATGATATGTGTGAAAGAATCCTAAGATAGAGTCTACTATCTTAAGTTGCTTAATCCACTATGGAGCTTTCTTGCATTCAATTACTTTGGATCGTCTTCCGAAACAGTAAATGACTAATCCGTATTCAGTAACCGCTCCATTAATCTGAAGAACTAAATCACGGATATATATTGATTTACATAAAGGCTCTTCCATTTAAACTAATAAACTCCTTTGTTCGGTTTAGAACAACTAAGATCTAGATTATCAAGATAATCATATCTAAGTTCGCAACTTATCAGGTTCGATTATGTATACAAAAACACCAAATGATAGATCACCGATCTATACGACTAACTATAAGGTGTTTATCGACATACACAAAGCTAAGTCGGATTCCAGGAAATCAAGTGTGCACGAAGTATATCATAAAGATCAGAAACCAATAAGAAATCTTCTTGTCTTCAGTGTACCTGCACATATAACATGATTCCCTTATGATCAATCACGCACAAAATAGAGTCTGTTAACAATGGATGATCACAAGCCTATCTTCAGATCTAAAAACATATATATGACCTTTATCGATCCTTGATCTAGCTTGAGTGACCTTATGCCGGAGAAGGCTCCGAGAATAATAAAACTAGGTGAATATCAAGGTTCAACTACCGTTAGTCAATCAAATCAATAATCGAGAACTAAAATAATAATACGATTCTAATTTCCCACAACCGGTACTTCTAGACACTTCTTGATCCCAAAGAAGACTTTAAAGAGAGGACGTAAGAGATTTCGCCTAGTTGGGTTATTTTCCTCTCCAAAATAGTACTACAGGTAATACTATTAGTCGGCTATCACTCTGACAACAAAATAAAGTTCGAGTGTTCGGATAAGTTTGTAAGAAGAACAAACTTCATTATTTATAAACCAATATAGATTTGAAACCATGGAATTTCCATAAATGAAAATATCAAAAAGTACGCAACAAATGTTAATTTTCAGTTTTGTCTAATTCCAACTAGTATATCGAGATATCTTATGGATGATAACTCAATATTATCTGGCGTACAAGTATACTCTACTAATATATCTTCCAGATATATGTTTTACTTAATGGGAAAGTACAGACATAAATTCGAAAACCTTAATAAATATTCTCAAATATTTAAGTTTGGAATCCCTACTTGAGTATCAAGGAATATCTTTGAACAATTAATAAATAATATTTTAGCACATGTTTAAATTAGACATCTTGAACTTTCATAGATACTAACTCATATTCCGATTTTCACATAAAACCTAAAGTGTATATGAAACCGGAAATACGTTTTGATATTAGGACCGGTCTTGCAAGAGATCCCTAATAGGGGTCGGTCCTGCTATAGATCCCCAAGGCAGGGATCAGTTCTGCTCAAAGTAGTTAGTATCGTGTATCCTATGAAAAACAAAGGATAGAGATGGTGAGATATTTACTAAACTGGACATGTCAAAGGCCTTTGATATGATCGATATAGTGGAGATTCTTGTCGGACAACTTGAAAAAATTAGGATTTTCTGTTGCTTGATAGGATATAGTGAAGATTTTTGTTGGAAAACTTGAAAAAATTAGGATTTTCTATTGCTTGTTGTAAAATGATTGAAGTATGCATTTCAACTGTGTATACTTCTATTCTTCACGTTTACTATCCTAAGAGTGGTTTAAGACAGGGTGACCTCTTGTCCAAATATTTTTTTTATTCTCTGTATATATGGAATCTTTTTCTAGGAATATAAACATTGTTGAACATGATGGTCTCATTCATGCTTTTAAGGTTACTAAATCTTGTCCTCCTATAAGTCGTTTGTTCTTTGCTGATAACTGTTTGATTTTAATCAAATCTTGGAACAAAGATGCTAGAAATCTTGCCACCATTACTGATTTTTTTTTGCAAGTTTTCAAGTCAAGGTGTCAATTTTGACAAATCTGCTACGGCTTTCAGTTCAAAAGTGCGACCTAATGCAAAATATATTTTTTATAACATCTTGTAATTAGAAGAATGTCTTTATAAGAAAAATACCTTGGTGCCCCACTACTGTTACATAAACACAAAGATGAGTCTTTTAATCATCTCACAAGTAATTAGCGCTTTTCCATGGAAATCTAAATTTTTCTAGCACCTGTAAGTAAGACCATCCTTAATCAGACTGTTCTGGGAAGCATGTCTAATCATTATTTAGTTGTTTTCCGTATGCCAAAAACTATAACGGATAAGATGGATTCAATTAACAAGAAATTTAGGTGGAAAAAACATGATAATGTGAAAGGCCTGTATCCCAAAAGATGGGATAATATTGCTCTTCCAAAAATCTTAGAGCCAACATATTAGAAGAATAATTTGCTTAACCGAGCTCTTCTAGCTAAACTTGCTTAGAGAATGATAAAAAGCTTTGGTGATCCATGTGCCAAAATCCTTAAGTGCAAATATTTTGAAAACACTATAATGCCAAAAGAGGGTCTTGGGTGTGGACTGGTATTTGTAAAGGTTAGACTTTTCTTGCAAGCATTCGACCAGCAGGTAGATTTATTGAACTTGACCCATAAATCAATGTGAACAAGAACCAATTGATACACCGTACTTATATTCCCGAAGAACAATCTAGTAATATCAATATCCTCACAATAATCTTAATCGTATGGTAGTGAAACAAGATATTGTGGAATCACAAACGATGAGACAAAGATGTTTGTGACTACTTTTTATCTTTCCTATCAGAGATTAAATCTCGATCCAATCTTAGAGAAGATAGCATTCAACCACGATATAAAACAGAAATATCAGAATACGCAACTATAGAGAAAATAGTTGGGTATGGCTTCACAATCCCAATGAAGTCTTCAAGTCGTTAACCTACTGGGTTTTGGAAAAACCTAAGTTTAAAGGAGAATCGACTCTAGTCGCATATAGTATCACACATGAGGTGTGGGGATTAGGTTTCCCAATTTCTATAGTTCACCCTTATATAGTCTTCAAATCATGGTTTGCAATCAATGTTACCTTGGTAACAAAACATTCAATATTCACCGTCATATGAAAACCTGATTATACTCAAGCTAATATCTTTCAACCGTTAGATCGAACTTAGATTGTTACACACAAATGAAAAGTTACTTCATTTAGATATGAGTAAGCGTACCTAAACGTGTACACCTTTGTTGTCTCAACAATAATTAACCGAAGTTAGCCATATGAACACTTTCATATCAACCATATTATTCTTAACCATTACAAGTTCAAATGACTCAAATGAAACTAGTTCTAGAGTTGTTCAATTGTTTATATTCTCATAGAAGTATACAAGGCACAATTAAAGAAAAATCGATTTTGATTCACTCGAATCAATTCATGAACATTATCGACACGGTTTTCAAAATATTGTGTTCCTTATTATATAAATAAGCATCTAAGCCGGTGCAGACGCACCGGCACTTTCGACAGTGTCTCTACACCATTGGCGTCCAAAAGGAAACTTAAAAATGTATATGAAACTTAAAAAGTTGTGTACTATTTACGAAAAGCGTTGTGACGATAATGATCAGGAAAATATATTTTTAACTTTCTTCTTCATGCTGTAATCGTGTTTCACAATGAGTATTTTCTAATATTTTTTCATGAAAGCGTAGCAGCTTTTCTAAATCCATTGCCCTTATTATTTATACTCTCCCAAGGAGTTAAGTAATCCTACGGTGAACAATGTCGTTCCTTTCTAAGATGTAGGTCTAAGAGATTTCTTTTTGTGACTACATGTTCTTTTGTTTAAGAACCCAGTGCGTGAAGTGTTCCTGTATCTCATGCTCACTTGTGCACGCATGTTTGTCTCTACTATTCAGTTTCTTGAATCTTTTTCAATTGATTCGTTCAAAATTTTATAATTTTACCGGAATGATCATAACAACTTTGGAATTATCCTGCCATATAAACAAAACATTAATAAAAAGAGGATTCATATCCAAAATTCTTAGTATCTCTTTTGCAGAGGTAGTATATTTATGTTAAAGAGAGAATGTTATAAAGATATTTCACTTACAATTTGTCGATTAGTATTATGAAGCATCTAATTGAATACCTGTAGGGATAGATAAGCAATAATGCAAAAGCAGTTTCCAATTTGGAAGAAAATCACAATGGTAATTAATCTTGGTAAGACCAATATCTAACTCAATATTTGGATTCACATTTTCATAACCTTCGGATATTGGGTTTGAGAGGTGGATCAGTAGATGTTCTTAACCTCCAAAAAATACCAACAAAATCTTAGGAGGTTACACTTGATTGCCAGCATATATATGTTGAACGAAACCCTGATTGATACTCTAAAAAAAATTCCCCCAAACTTAACACTATTCAATTCTAGAAGCTGACAAAAACATATAAAGATTCAACAAGTCTCTTAATTCATATGATCGATCCTCCATTCCACATGTAAGGTCAGGACCCAGCAGTCTTTATCCATATAATGAAAAACTTCCAACTTTGAATACCACCATTTCCGTACACTAAATAACTTCTAACTTCTGACGGTATGTATCCGGTGAGATTAAGGTCGCACCATTTCTTTCATTAAAAAACACTCATAGTCTTACGTTCGTTTAAAAAAGAAAAACGCTTCAGTTTTACATCACTTTCAACTTTGTCAGGTTTTCGAAAATGAGATTTTAAGAGATAATGACATTAGTATATAAAGGTTTCCCTTGAAGTGGTGCAACTAAAGATTTGATGAAACGGTAGGTAACATATGAAAGGAAACTTCATATGAGGTGTCTCCTCCGTCCTCTTTAAGTTGCATCATTTGGCTAACGATGTGTCTTTTGAATATAACGTATCTTGTGAGAATCTGAGATACTGAAGTTACGGGTACCTTAAACCAAATGACGTATCTGTTTAGTTAGCGAATCTTGGGATTTTGGTGTTTCATTTGGTGCTGCCATATCAGCATAAAAGTTTCTCTTTGTATGACATGGCATCTTGATGTGACACTATATTTTTTCAGTATTGTTAAAATTGAATGTTGTGACGCCAAATGGGATCCAAGGATTGTTGAAGATGTGAAAGTTTGCAATTGTTTGTGGTAAAATGGTTATGTTAAACAGTTGAGCATTACAGAAAGGATGTAGGTATTGCATCTTTGAAAGGATGTTTTTTTTAAAAGTGCCGCTTCAAGTTGCCAAATGGATCATGCCTGAATAAGTGGTGCATGTTAGAGTGGTGGCCAATAAGATGCCGCTGACAGGGTAAGTTCATGTTGACGTGGCCTCACCAGATTCAAGATTAATTGTGGGGATGACATGTGGCGTTTTTAGGGTCTCTTATTATAAATAAAGATGTATTAGTTCATGAACAAACCGATTTTAGAACATAACCTACTCAAGTATGCAAAGGGGTACGCATACCTAAGTAGCCGAACTTGGACTGTTTTCGCCAGTATGCAAACGGTTACACATACCGTCGTTCACATCCGAACTCAGTTGAATATAGTGCGCTACGGGTATGCATACCAAGGTTCATGAACTTCAACTGAATTTGCCAGTACGCATACGGTTATGCATACTATAGCACCCGGACTTCACCTGACCAACCAGTACACATATGGGTATGCATACTATATTGCCGGTCTTGGACAACACATATGCAAGTATGCATACTGTGTTTATATCTAATCATGGTTAATCGTTCTAAACTCCTATTTCAATCATTGAAACATTCTTAGAAGATGACAATTAATAGCTGTCTCATACAAACTATTAGTTTCAAAGCAATTTTAAAGTGATTGAATGATCAATACGAAATATTCTGAGTCTACATCAAATGACTGTCTCACACAAATCATGTAAGATGTTACCAGGCGATTTCACATGATCATCTTTTGACTTTCGTCAACAATATAAGATGCACTTGGTTAAAGCGAAAGATTACCAACACATATTTCGAGAAATATGTAAGCGAGTTAAACTCAGCTCGAAATATCAAATGTGTATAATTGAAGTCTATATATCTATAAGACTTTTGTCTCACATAGGAGATATAGTAGATAGACTTTTGAGTGATAGATGATTTCAAGTCTCCACATACCTTTTTTGATGAAGTTCCACAAGCTTCCCTTAGTAGTTTTTCGTCTCCAATCGATGAACGCCGTGAAGTCTAAAGCTCAACTACACTTTATAACCTAACCTGAGACTTAGCTATAAGTAGACTAGAAATCAAGACTTATAGTTTTGAAAACTAAACTTGACAAACAAGCCTGAGATAGAAACACTTGCGAGTTCGACTGAGTAGTGCTCTAACAGTACACATACCAAGTATGCATATCTTAGAATTACAACTCACGAACTGGATGTAGTACACATACCCAATATGCGTACTTACCGAATCGAATATATTCATATGAATTCGAAAATATTTCTATGAGATATCGGTAATTTAAATAACTCTTCAAAAACACATGTTAGATATATATTTGATCGCCGATTAAGTTTTAGTTGATTATCAAGTTAAATCTAAAGTGTTTTACGTAAATGATGAAAAGCTTATTACGTTCATATGGCTACCTTTGGTTAACCGTTATTGAGCCTACTCATTGTATACGTTTAGGAACATTTCATCCTTATGTAAGATTGTATGTTTCATTTGTGTGAAAGTCAAGCTAAACCATCTAACGGTGGATACGATTGTTTATTTTATAATCTATCTTAGCTTGAATCTCAAGTCAGAAATCCATCTAATGGTGAATGTTGTTTTCTTGATTACAAAGCTATCTCAGCTTAAATCATAAGCAACCTCTGATCTTGAAAGTGTATATAAAGAAAATCTCTTGTATCTAGGAAAACCAATCCCGACACATTCGTGTGTCCTAGTTGTAAACTAGAGTCGATTCTTTCTTAACCTAGGTTTCCAGATTTTTCTGTGAAACATAATTAGGTTTACTTCTTAAAGAATTCGCTTGGGATTCGTAAATCCAGGTCCGACTTTTTTTTTTTTTTTTTTTTTTTTTTTTTTTTTTTTTTATCTTTGATAGTTCGTGTATCCTGACCTTACACTTATATCGTTTTGATTTTATCTCGTTTCTGAGTTATCTCGAGTTTATCTCTGATATGTAAGATATAAAGAAATTACAAAGTTCTTTGTCTCAGACTTTGTGATCCCACAATAACTTCTTATATCTATTATTTAAGTTATTGTGAGGTGAATAATAATCTAGGCTTCTCTTCGGGAGTCAGAAGTACCGGATTTTAAGGTTAGCTGAATTTTACGCATGTTGCAGTCAATTTCTTATTTCACCTTGATTTTTGATCTAAACGGAAATAAAAATAGACTTATCTGTGGGAGACATATTGGTTTATAATTCTTCTTCTTTGGGTTGAAGCAACTTCTAGGCTGTAAAGGATGCCAGGTAGGGGAATCATTTGCACAAATTCCTGCCGGGATTCAAGAGGCATAAAAAGCGCGACTCTACCTAGATCGGTGTGAGACTGGGTTCGGGCTCAACTACATTTCAGACCGAACTTATTTGTAGTGGACTAGTATCTGTAGCATCTTAATACAGTTTGATGTTCAAGTCTGGACTAGGTCCCGGGATTTTCTGCATTTGCGGTTTCCTCGTTAACAATTTTTTTAGTGTCCGTGTTATTTCTTTTCGGCATATATTTTGTTTATATAATTGAAATATCACAGGTTGTGCGTTATACCAATCCTAGTTGATAATCCTTCCTTGTTTGTTGGATAAGACTCTTGGATATTAATTTTTGAGATTGTCCAAGTACTCTCACGTTATAATCAGGTTTACAGACTTTTTTCTGTTTAACGACTGATTATGTAGAGAAAGAGATAAAGCTATTTAATATTGTTCCCTGATTGAGTATCATTAAGTTGTAACTCTCGGAATATTATTAAGTCTTAGTCCATACAAGTTTCCGAACGAAAAATATTAGGCGTGGTTGTTGTACCCCCAGTTTTTAAATTGGTATCAGAGCATGTAAACACGCTAAGACCTTATAAGTTTGCGTTTGATACGTTTGAATAAACCTATATCTTCGCACAAAGATTATGTCAACTAAAGAATTTGATTACGCCAAGTGTTTGAGACTTACCTCAAAGGAAAACTCCTTAGTTGATTCTTCCGAATCTAGAGGAAAAGAACTCACGTTTTCAATTTCTGATAATATACTTCCCAAAATTATTGATGGTTCAATATCAGAATCTGAGTTGGAACTTACCAGAAGTTAAAAAAAAAATCTGTTGAGATCATCGATTTTCAAGCCTCTTAAATCAGAGATCATGAGAAAAATTGTGCACGATATTTTGATGAGCTTGATAAGTCCCTTGATAGGGAACGTGAACTCTCTGATTTTGTTAAAACCTTTTCTAACAATATGTAAAAAATCATTCAAGAAACTACTATTCAGCGTGAAAAGATTAGTGTTAGAGCATAACTCGGTTAAACCCACCAAGCATTGGTATGTCAAATTTGGTTGTCATATTTTAGTGAACCAAAACTCATTTAAAGAGTCGTTTGATTATATGCTAGAGTCAACTTCATATAAGTTATCTAGAAAGTTACTAGGATATGAGACTTACAAGTATTACGCGAAGACTTGAAGAATGTGAAGAAGTAAAGAGCTACATCGACGACATCATCCTTCCTCTTGAGGTTAGTAATATTTGAATTGAACCGTTTCATTCCTAACATATCTTACAAGTCATGCATATTGAAAACATAACTGCAAAGCTGTGAATATTATACTCTAGTTAGAGATAATATTAAGGAATTACAGTACGAAGTATAACGTCTATCTTTTGAACTTCGTATATAAGACATCGACATAATCGTATGAATGCTATTGTGATTATGTATGGGTATGGGTGAAGATTTCGTCCTAGGAAACAATATTTTACATTCGTTTAAAGGAAGTAAATTCATAAACTTGTTTTTTTTGACTTATTGGTATTGTTATTCATTGAAAATCTTTTGAATTACCAATATGTGTGTTTAGTATAACCGCTCATAACTTGTTTTTGTATCTTGGTAAAACTATTCACAAGGCCTGAATTTTGTATTGGTATGATTTTTATTAGTGAAACCGATCTTAAGTAATCACCTAAGATGGTAAGATCGATATCTTGAAATTGGTGTGACTAAATACTAGCAATTGGGTAACCGATCCTAGTAAGAGGTGTGACCGATCACAAGAGAGAGTGTAATCCATCATTGTAAGAGGTTTAACAAGTTTTAGTAAGTTGGTGTAACCGATCCTATAACTTGGTCAACCAATCACAAGTTTTACCATAAGAAGTGGTAACCGATCCTAGTACTTAGTTAGCCATTTTATGGTAACTAGTGTAACCGATCCTAGTACCCACTTGGAGGTAGAACCGAAACTTTATGTTGAGGTAGAACCGTGAAACCCATTAATGGTGATTTGATAGGATAATAAATCACATAGTTCTTGGAAGTCAGATGAACCAATTCTAAACTTGTTTGGAAGTGTGGCAATTCGGTTCCAAGATTGTAAATATGAAAAAGGATTTACAAAGTAAATATGTCGACATACTTTGAACATGTGCAGTAACTCTTATCTTTTATTGTTCAAAGATATTCCTTAATAGCTAAAGGAGAATCCCGGATCGAAATAAATTGAGAATATTCTAATTAAGGTTTTTAGTTTTATATGCTTTTAATTTCCAGCAACTAGAATGCGTATCTTTAGAAAATAAAAATTAGTAATGTGAATTTACTAGTTGGAGATTTTCTGTTGAGATTTCGGTCAATATTTGGACAAAGCATTTCCAAGAATTATGAAAATAGTTTTTGCCCTTATTGCATATATTTGAGAATATTCAGTTTTGGATATTCCTTGGTGTCCGAACTTCCTTGTCTATAAATACTGAACTTTGCATTTCAAGCAAACTAATCCTCAGAGCCAGCAAAACTACCTAGTTGTGTTGTTACTGGTGGAGTCGTCTATTAGGAGAAGGAAGTACCCTAATTAGGCGAACTCTCTTACGACCGCTCGTTTTAAAGAATTCTTTGGGATTGGGAAGCTCTACGAGTACCGTTGGTGGGAAACTAGATAATTGCAGTTTATTATTAGTTTTCGATTGATTTGATTGACTAACGGTTGTTGAACTTTGATTGCACCTAGTTTTTTTATGCTTGATAATCTTCTCTCCTGATATTAGATTCACTCAAACTATGTCGAAGTTTCTAAGGGGATCTTTAGAACTGTTTGTAGATCTAAAGATGTCTTGTGATAATCCATCGTTAACAGACTCCATTCTGTGTGTGATTGATCACAAGAGATTCAAGTTGTTTGTGTGAAGGTGTTTATTGAAGATCAAAGAAGATTTGAAGACAAAGAAGATATTTGGGTTCATAATCTTTGGTGTGTACATAACTTGTTTCAGATGGAAAGGGATCCAACTATAATCGGTTTATCTTTGTGATAGATTGGATTGATTAGTTGAGTAGACCGACATCAATACGTTTTTTTGTGATTCAAAGTATTGATTGCATAATCTTAACAATTACTTTGGTAGTTATTGAAAAGATAGATCTAAGGACCTGACAAAGGAGCTTATTGGGATAAACGAAAGAGCCTTTTGTCAAACTCATATCACTTTTTTGAAAAGAGTTGTTACCAAACAGATTTGTTGTTCCTTTACTGTTTGGAATACGAACCAAAGGAATTGTTCCAAGTGCGTGACTTATTGCAAATTGGAGGAGCAGGAATACTGAGGGAACTAGATGAACTATAGGTTTTGTTGCTTGATCTCAACTATACGATTGGTTTGATTTGGTATAGCGGCTTAATTATGAGAGTATTCAATTCTGGACAAGGTCCCGGGGTTTTTCTGCATTTGCGGTTTCCTCGTTAACAAAATCTTGCTGCGTCATTTACTTTTATTTTCTGCAATTATAATTGTTGTTATTATAATTTAAAGTAAATTACACAAACTTTAATTCCTATTAACTTGATAGCAATCCTATTGTGTTTGGTTAACTCTGAACCTTTTATCAAGTAAACGTACTTCGTTGTTGTATTGTCTCGATCTTGTATCCATAGTCAATCACACAAGTTATCTTGTTGTGGTATTGTCTCGATCTTGTATCCATAGACGATCGTACGAAGTGTGAACCGGTTAGTTGTATTGTCTCGACTCAGTCCATAGACAATCACTCGGAGAAAGGACTTATAAGTGGAAAAGTTTTAGATTGAGGTATTTTTGGGTACCCTCGTCTTTTCAATTAGTGTACTTTAAGATACTGTTAGAGAAGTACAATAAGAGAAGAACATTTACTCAAGATTCACTCATCAGAATTGGGCTGCCTTCGTGTTGAAAAAGAAAATATGGCTACAAATCTCCTACTAGCTCAGGAATAGTGTATCTCATTGAAAGAAGAAAACTCTGTGTTAAAAAGTAAAGTTCTCTCATTGCTTGAAGTTACTACCTCTGTGGAATTACCTAGCATTGAAAAAGTTACTTACACGAAGATGTACGGTAAGAAACATTTACGTAAATTACCAGTGTCTAAGATTGATTTTGGTCGAGACAGCGTACCACCAAAGGTTTATGTTCCACGAATTTATTCACACTGCTGAAAGAAGAATCATATTTCTCTGAATTGCTATTATAGAAAGAAACATATTTCTGATCTTCAAAAAGTGCTTACCTTTGGAATTAAGGAAGTAAAAAATATGACTGCTACGGATTTTAATTCTGCAGAAATCCAGAAAACTTATGGGAGAAATAATTTGGGTGACTCCTCACAAAAATTCTATAAGTACAATAACTTTCATAATGCAGTGTCTAACAACACTACAAATATCAGTTTTTCTGCTTATAGTGAAAGTAATTCTGGGAGATCCAAGTTCAGAGAATGGAATTCAAGTAATTCTGACTCTCTGAAACGGATCTCAAGAGGTCATCGTCTTGCTCCTCGAGTAAATCCTTCTTCGGAAAAACGTTCAAGTAAAAAGGAATTTTCGAACTTCTTTTTAACAAAGGAAATTAGATCAAAACCTCGTAAAAACCGTAATATAAGAAAGGAGAGAAAACATAGGCAATGACACAAGAAAATCGATCTTGATGTATCTCCATTCGTTGCTAGTAGTGAGACTCTGTCTCATTCTGTTGCCTAACCACGACAGATGTGTCCTTGAAATTAACTTGAGAGTTACAAGGACTATAAACATATCAGAAGTTGTTTCTGATATCGAAATTGCTCAAGTCTGATTTTTATTGACTATATTCAGTTGCATCTCCTAGGAAAAGGATTAAGTATTTAAATAGGAAAATATTGCCCATTTTTGTATTCATAATTCTTCCTACAACATTACCCTTCTTGTGATATAATTTGTGGTATCTTTGTGAAACATTGATTTATCGAGCTGATAATATGTTGTTACGGAAAGAGTAAACTTGTCCTTGTTTTAGCAGTCAATCCGATATCCTCCTCCTGTTCCGGATCGTTACCAAACTGGTTCACGTATTCTAATATAGGGGAGACAAATCTTAAGGTTTCCTTTTAAAAGGAAGTAGTGGATTTCTATTATTCATAAACCTTTAGTTGAAAGAATAAGTAGTTGAACATGAAATCCACTACTTCCTTTTAAAAGGAAAATACAGAGAGACCTCATGAAACCATCGTTCTTGATGAAAATGATACAAAGGAATGAAGCTCTTTTTATGAAACAATGATGAAAAGAATTGCTTTAAGAAAATAACATAACTCTTGAATTGTTGATTCCCTTAAAGATATGACTCACGCTCAGAACGACTCTAAGGTTGAAATTGCGAACCTTCAGTTACAATTGAATCAACTCATCGATGGGCAGAACAAGATGACCGAGAAGCAAATGTTATGATCAGAAACTACAAAAGTTAGACATCATGTTCTTATTGTAAATCAAAGGTTGGCTTACATGAACACAACATATTAACCATTCAACGGGTTAAAGGTGTTGGTGACTCTTTCTTCGATGGGGTAGCATAAAGGTATGAAGAAATAAATGAACTCTAAAATTATAAAGTTCATGTTAACTTTGTCTTATTCTCTCTCTATCTCTTTTTGTTATCTAAGAAACTTCTCATGAGAATTTATTCTTGTTTTCGAGAAGGATAACTAGGGTTTGGTATAACATATGTTGTGAGTACACAAGCTATTTCCAATTATTTTTCATATTGCATGTTTTTAGATTTATTTATTTAACTTCTAAGTGTTTGGAAGATGAACTTGCAGTATTTTAATCATTATTAGTTATTTTTATATATTGCAAATGTTTTATGAAACTTATGTGCCTTTAATTTTCGCGAATCGAGCTGATATTTCACATATGCTCAAAAGTTAAATCTATTATGTCTTTATGTATGTATTGATAAAAAAATAGAATGAACTTTATGAGATATTCCGCAGTGCTGATCTCTACTTGATCCACTTTATGTGAAAGTACTGCATTTACTCCGTAAGAATCTCTTATGTTGAGTTATATTGCTTAAATTAATCTTATGGATCGATTTTCTCGATGATTTTTGGATACAAATCTACTCGATTTGTTAATGTTCAAAGAAATCCTTCTTTTCTCGTAAAAGTAAGGTCGCTCATGTTGTTCTCTTGGGAATGACATCAAATGCGGGAAAGTTGTTATATTAACTTGTGCTTAATTGCTGTACTTTTGTGGGGAGAGCGGTTGTGGAATATGTAGGGGTTAACATATATCTTACTAAATTCCTTGATGAAGACACTAGGTTTCGACTATGTGAAATGCTTCGTTAGTCATGAATTATATTTTGAGAATTCATTATGAACCCATAATTTTCGTACCTTTGCCAATTTATATTGACAAAAAGGGGGGGAATTATTTATTAGTTCACATTACATACACATGGTTTACAGATCATTATGTAAGGGGGAATGAATTCAAATATATAAGTTTTACTTATTATGAAAAAGGTGGAAGTATTGACTAACAGGGAGAAAACATATCACCGTGGTATTATTTCGAAGTTATGATACATTTGGACTTTGATAAAGATAATAATAATATGTGTTGTATGTCAATGATTGAGAATATTTCTTTTCAAAGTCTTCATCGCTACGGAACTTCAACAACAATGATGCTGAGTTGAACATGTTCAGAATCACTGGAGTACTTGGAAGTGACGAAGATTTCGGGTAATGTTGAAGAACCAAGGAAATCAAGCATTTGGATGAGAATCTACAATATTTATTAATTTTAATCCATATGTATTGATACTTTTGTCACTAAAATTGACAAAGGGGGAGATTGTTAGAGCACTTCTCGGTCGAACTCGCAAGCGTTCCTATCTTAAGCTTGTTTATCAAGAAGCAAAAACCAACACTAAAAGGATAACTGGTAGAATTTTTCCCGACAATGTTCAACAACGGGATCTCAAACTTGTTGGTTTTGTACATTCAATCCATTAGAAGCACTTGATGAGAGCACCGTGCCAACTTTACAAACTCGGGATGAGCCAAAAAGAGATGTTTGATTTGTTTTTTCTCATCTTCATCGTGCAAAACCGAGTAATTATGCTTCTCCCCCAAATGCCTTAATTTTTGGATTTCGTTCCTTTGTTCCCATTGCTTATTCTTCAATATTTTTCTTGCGTTGTAGATGTTAGAAAAAGTAGAAGTATTTTGTGGGTTTCTTTGACATAAGTGAGCGAGGATATCAATGGGTTTCATACGATTTTGGGTCATTAATTCCACGATTATCTCATAAGGGTGTGTTATCAAACTCTCCGATATAAGGTGGTTATGACTACCGCATACAACTTTCTCCAAAAACCACATTTTTTCCGCGTTGATCCTAAATTGAAGCTTGAAAGGGCATCAAATCTTCTTAGTGAAATTAGTATTCTTCCTCATTGTTTTTGCTTCATACACAGAACCTTTTTTTGCGTGATTTTTATGGAGAACTTGAAGTTACGAGTAATTCAAGAAGTTGAAGAACCAAGGAAATCAAGCATGATGGATTAGTAGCTACAAATTTTTATTTTTGCAATCCATATGTATTGATAGTTTTGTTGTTAAAATTGAAAAAGGGGGAGATTGTTAGAGCATTGCTAGGTCAAACTCGCGAGTGTTGCTATCTCAAGCTTGTTGTCAAATTTAGTTGATCAAAACTATATCTTGATTTATAGTCTACTACGTAGTCAAGTCTCGGTTTAGGATAAAAGTTTGAAGTTGAGCATTGGACATTCGGATTTCACCGCGTTCACCATTTGAAGAAGAAGATCAACTGAAGACTTTGGATTGGAGATCAACTGAAGAACTCTGGAGAACTTCATCGACAAAAGGATATGTGAAGAATGAACCATCTATTCACTTAGATATATTTTTATATGCTAAAATGAGACTAAGTCGTATGACTAAATAGACTTTAAATTATTACACAATGGAAATTTCGAGCTGTGTTTACTCCAAATATATTTCGCGAAATATGAGTTAAGCTATATGTCATTCATACAATTTATTGTTCAGGATGGACAATTGAAAATAACCTTGAATAATGATATGTGTGCGATTATCGTTACTCAGGAATGTTTCAATTTGATTCACTTCAATCATGTGAAAATAACCTTGAACATTTTATATGATCTGTGTGAGACGGATGTTTTGTATTGATTAAACAATTATTTAAGAATTACTTGGAACAAGTGGTATGTGTGAGATTACCATTTTCGTTTTCCGAGGATGTTTCAAATCGGTTATCGAGAGTTTTACAGAAATACTGACTTCTGGATGCAGGACAGTATGCGTACCTAGTACACGTACTGGCGAAACTAGTTTGGGTCCGGAACTTCAGTATGCGTACCTAGTACAAGTACTGACGTAACTGTGGTGGGTTTGGAGCTGTAGTATGCGTACTCAATGAACATACCGGCGAGAATAGGAAAGGTCCAGAACTTTAATATGCGTACTTCGCAAACGTACTAGTCAATTTATATTCAGGTAAAGACACCTTAGTACACATACTCAGTATGCATACCAAAACCCATGTACTCGTGAATTCAGGGCAGTATGCGTACTCAGTGTGCATACAAGAGACCCTGAACTGTAACTGTCGTGAGGGTACACATACCTAGTATGCATACCTTAGCATTACAACTCACGAACTGGATGTAGTACAAATACCAATATGCGTACTTACCCAGTCGAATATATTCAGATGCATTTGCAAATATATCTATGATGTATCATGCATTTGAATAACTCTGGAAAACATATGTTAGATGTATATTTAATCGCCGATTAAGTTTTGGTTAACTATCAAGTTAAATCTAAAGTGTTTTAGGTAAACGATGAAAAGCTTGTTATGTTCATATGGTTAACTTTGGTTAACCGTTATTGAGCCTACTCATTGTAAACGTTTAGGTACGGTTCATCCTTATCTAAAATTTTATATTTCATTTGTGTGAAATTCAATCTAAACCATCCAATGGTGGATAAGATTGCTTATTTTTTAAGCTATCTTAGTTTGAATCTCAAGTCAGAAATTTATCTGACGGTGGATGTTGTTTACTTTATTACAAAGCTATATCACCTTAAATCTTAAGCAACCTCTGATCTTGAAATTCTATATAAAGAGAAGATCTCGCATCTGGGAAAACCAATCCCGACACTTTCGTGTGTCCTATTTTCAAACAAGAGTCGATTCTCTCTTAACCTTGGTTTCCAGTTTTTATTGAGAAACGTAATTAGGTTTACGACTTAAAGATTTCACTCGGGATTCGTGAATCCAGTTCTGACTGTTTTATCTTTGATAGTTCGTGTATTCCGACGTTACACTTCTATGGTTTTGAGTTTATCTCGTTTCAGAGTTATATCGAGTTTATCTCAGATAGGTAAAATATAATGTGAAAACACTGGGAGTGCCAAAATACACCAACTTTTTCGTAGGCAATCTGTATAGACAAACTCAACACAAATCCAAGAGTAGCAACTCAATCAAGGAAAGTTTCTAGAGTTATATCTTTCTCTCTTTTTGATAGAACGTTCATAGAAATTAATCCGTGAACCTAACTACAAAGAGAGTTCTTGGACGGTACCAAAGAACAATATCCAAGGATCAATCAAGTCTTATCCAACAAACAAGGTTGGACCTAACTACCATGATTGATCAACGCACAACCTGTGATATTTCAATTACAAAAATAAATAATATAATGCGGTAAAAGAAATAACACAGACACCAGAAATTTTGTTAACGAGGAAACTGCAAATGCATAAAAACCCCGGGACCTAGTCCTAATTGAACACCTAATTGTATTAAGCCGCTACAGACACTAGACTACTACAAATTAACTTCGGTCTGGAATGTAGTTGAGCCCGAACTCAGTCTCCCACTGATCCAAGTACAATCACGCTCCTTACGCCTCTTGAATCTCAGCAGGACTCCGCGCAATTGATCCCCTTAGAGGGTCTCACACCAAGAAAGAGTTGATTCAACTCAATTGAAGAATTTAAACCAAATCTTCCTCCCACAGATTAAGCCTATAATTGATTTCCTGATTTACGATCTAAATGAATGATCAAATCAAACGAAAGATCCAGGTGATGGAAATCGATAGCAACTTGACAAAAGTCTAGCTATCCTCAAAATATGAATTTATGCAACCAGTGCAGCCTAGATTATTATTCACTTCACAAGTATAAAACTTGTGAAATCAACAAAGTATGAGACGAAGATACTTTGTTGATTACTATTTATCTTGATCGTTGGAGCAAAGGCTGAACAATCAATCAAGATCAGGATACTCGAGTTATCAAGATAAAATATAACTGGACCTGGATTCATGAATCCCAATGAAATCTTTGTATTCGCTAAACCCTAAAAGGGTTTCTGGAGAGGACGACTCTAGATACAACTAGGACCCACCAAAAAGTAGTGTCAGGATTCATAATGAATACAACCAAAGAATACAACCAAAAGATATCTCAAGCTTTGTGATTCCACAATAACTTCTTCGTCTCAGACTTTGTGATTCCACAATAAGTTCTTCTATCTATTAGTGAAGTTATTGTGAGGTTAATAATAATCTAGGCTGCTCTTCGGGAGTCATAAGTACTGGATTTTAAGGTTTACTGAGATTTATGCTTGTTGCAATCGATTTCCTATTTCACCTTGATCTTTGATCTAAACGGAAATCAGAATAAACTTATCTATGAGAGACATATTGGTCTTCTTCTTTGGGTTGAAGCAACTTCTGGGATGTAAAGGACGTCATCTAGGGGAATCATTTGCGCAGAGTCATGTTGGGATTCAAGAGGCATAAGGAGCGCGACTGTACCTGAATCAGTATGATAATGGTTCGGGCTCAACTACATTCCAGACCGAAGTTATTCGTAGTAGGCTAGTGTCTGTAGCGACTTATTACAATTTGGTGTTCAAGTCTGACTAGGTCCCGAGGTTTTTCTGTATTTGGGGTTTACTCGTTAACTAAATCTATTATCTTCTCCCCATCCTTCTCTTCTCATTCATAAATTGTGAAAAGATGATGGGAGTGATTTCATCATGATGAGGATGATGATCATCAAAAAAACCCAAAACTGTTTTCTTCTCCTTCTCCTTCTCATTCAATGATCATGATAAAGATGATGATGATCATAGAAAGAAAAAACTAAGAAAACCCACAATTTAGTTTTGTTTTAAATAGTTAAAAAAAATCCAATTCGATGAATTTCAGGTAAAAAAAAAGTTTCTGAAACTATTTACGGCTGGAAGTTCTTAGATTCCCAACCGTGAATCAATATTGCGGCTGGGATAGTTTGTCGACCCAACCGAGAGTCCATGTTTCGTCTTGGTTTTCCCAACTGAAAGTTTTTTTCGATTTTTTTTTTGGTTTTCAGAACCAGTTATGGCTGGGGAAACATCAAATCCCATCCGCAATGGACACTTATTTGGCTGGGATAATTTGTCGACCCAACCATAGAACGCAAAAACGGTTGGGAAATGATGGTTTTCCAATCCGTGTTTTTTATTTACGGCGGGAAAATAAAGAACTCCTAGGCGAAATCATTTTTCTGATTATTTTTGTTTTTAGAACCAGTTATGGCTGGGTTTTCCCAGCCGTAACTGGTTCTGGAAACAAAAAAAAATCAGAAAACTAATTTCGGTTGGAAAACTAAGCTGAAACATATACTTTTGGCTGAGAATCTAAGAACTCCCAGCCGTAAACACCTTCAAAAGGTTCTTTTTTTTTAACCCGAAATTTATAGAATCATATTTTTTAACCATCTAAAAGCAAAAATAAATGGTGGATTTTCTTAGTTTTTTCTTTTTATGATGATCACCATCTCTATTATGATCTATGAATGGGAAGGAGAAAGAGAAGATAATAGTTTTGAGTTTTCTTTATGATCATCGTTCTCATCATGATGAAACTATGATCATCATCTTTATCACAATTTATGAATGAGAAGAGAAGGATGGGGATAAGATAATAGATCTAGTTGTTTTTTTAATGATGTTCATCATGATGAAACTATGATGAAATCATGAGAGGAGAAGGTGAAGATTATAGATTTAGGATTTTTTTTTAATGAATAGTGAAATTTAGGTAAGGGTATTTTTGATTTTTTCATATACTTTGAGTCCCCCTATCTATTCTTTGGCCCCAAAAACTCAGCCCCCACAACCCTAATGATATGATTCAAACGAAACCCTCTTCTCTCAAAAATAGAATTTCCAATAAAAATGTAAACGAAATGTTTCTCTTCTGCTTTTTCTCTGATCACACTCTAATTTTTCGTCTAGTTCATTCTAATATATGTTAAGCTGCGTGATTTTTCACGCGTCATCCACTAATCATCTCAGTGTATATATACTAAAGAAGAAGAAGAGATGATTTATTTTCTAATCATCCACCGTCGTCATTTCATCTCTCTCACCCTCTCTTCACTATGGTTGATCACAATGAGAATAAAGATCCATTGTTAGCAAATGGGAGAAGGATTGAGATCACTGAAGATCAAGGATCCAACGAAGGAGATACACAAAAACTTGTATCAACTTCACTCTGAAGATGTCTGTGTTTCCAATCTGTATCTAACTACCAACCAAACCCTAGATTCTGATGGTTCTGATATTCACGGTAAAGAGAAACAAATAGTAAAGGAGGCTGAAGCATATGGTGATCCATTGTTAACTAATGGGAGAAGTATCGAGATAACTCAAGATCAAGGATCCAACGAAGGAGATACACAAAAACCGGTATCAACTGTTCAGTCTGAAGCTCGTTGTGGTTCCGTTCTGGATCTAACTACCAACAAAACCCTAGATTCTGGTGGTTCTGATATTAACAGTAAATAGAAACAAGTCGCTGAATCAACAAAGTGTGGTGAGGAATCCGACAACTAGGAATTACTGGTTAATCCAGTTTTTCATGACCCGGTTAATGGCTAGTCCACCCGTGAAAATAATTTACTCGCTAGTCCAAAAACATATTTTTGGACCAGATTATTTACTCGCTGGTCCGAAAAATTTGTGGAGATTATAAAATGTGTTTTCTAAATGCCTAAAACACCCTTCCAGTTCTAATTAGTATCAATACATAACATATGTAGTATCATATTAGTATTGATAAAAATGTGTTTTCTAAATGCCTATGTGTTTGGACCAGATTATTTACTCGCTGGTCCGAAAACTTTGTGGAGATTATAAAATGTGTTTTCTAAATGCCTAAAACACCCTTCCAGTTAATACTTGATATTAGTATCAATACTTAATAATATCAATACATATGTTAATATGTATTGATATGTAGTATGTAGTAACATAATATGTAGTATCATATTAAGTATCAATCCTTAACAGTATCAATACATATTATGTAGTAACATATTTAGTAACATATGTAGTATGTAGTATCAATACATATTAATATGTTACTACATTGATACTATTAATATGTAGTAATATACATATTAATATATTAAAATTTAGTAACATATGTAGTATGTTGTATCAATACATATTAATATGTTACTACATATTAATATGTAGTATCAATACATATTAATATGTTACTACATATTAATATCAATACATAACATAACACATATTGGTACGTAGTATCAATACATAACATATTGATACTACATATGTAGTATCGATACATAACATATTAATATCTAGTAATATATGCAGTATCAATACATAACATAACACATATTGGTAGGTAGTGATATTTATGGAGAGCATAAAAAAGGGTTTTACATAGTACTATATGTTAGGGTTGGCAGAGTAATTGTACTCTTTTCAAACCTTTTTTAGACTAGCGAGTAAATATTTTTTCCCGCTGGAGTAGCCATTAACCCGGGTCGGGTTTAGTGTACTAAACAACAAAGTTCTCATCCGGCAAAGAAGATCCATAAGAGCAACTAGATCTTTACCCTACAAGAGACATCAATACTGGATCAGATCTATGTGGGAACGACAAGGACCTCTTTAATAGTGTTAAGGAGCTTCATGGTTTCGCAAGGTCTGAGAATGGGTTTTTTGAGATCTATACTCCTGGCGGCATAAAGTTTCTTAGTAAGACCAAGTTCAATCAGTTTAAAAAAGTGTGGAAACTTACATACCTAGGAGGTATTCTTGATCTGAAGGCTTACCCGAACCTTTCAAAAAACTTTGTTGTATTCAAGAGGATGCTTAACTTCAACGTGAGTATTACTTATCCTAATCAACTCAGTGCAGCGACGGAACCAGGATTCTAAGTTCGGGGGGGTGGGGGTGGTGGAGGGGAGCTAATATTTTTTTTTTTCGCGGATTCTCAATGTTACTCATCTCATTTGCGCAAAATAGAAATACTGTAAAGTACCTAAACAGAGCAACACGCGTAACACAAAATATATTCTTCTTCTAGATACAAATTATCCAATTACAAATACCAATTTCAATTCTCAGTTCCATAAAATCTTAGATAGACAAATTAAACTTTACTCAAAAAATAAAGAAAACCCAAAACTAATTATCTATTATCAAGGATTCAAAAAAAATGCATGAGTTTAAGATACAATATCTGATCGTGATATCGACTTGTCCTTAATGATGGATGGGAAGATTGTATAGGAAATGCCTGTTGAGTATCAATAGAAACCACCTAAGTTTGAGTTGTACAGGGTGTTTGGACATTCTTTTAAAAACTGCACAAATAGGTTGAAGCCTAGGTGGACACCTAAGAATCATGACACAATTCATGACAATTCACAGTCAAAAGCATTAGAGTGTGAAGTTGATGATAAAAATCAAGGTGAATCTCTAGAGGGAAATATTATAAATACAACAGTCAGTACCCCCCAATTGGAAAATGGGCAAAGGGATATCTTGATAGAAACCTTTGAAAATCAGGATATTATGGATGGTGGCGATACGGCGGTGGCTGAAAAGACTCATTTGGATGCGAGTCTGATTTTGTAAGGAGAAAAGAGTTTGGATGCTGTTATTGATAAGAATGAAGAAGAAGAAGAATAGGTTATTGAACAAGAAAAGGTTCTTGGTGAGTGGGTTTCTTATAAAAGAAAGAAAGGCACAGGAAAAAAGAAAGTTGAAAGTGCAAGCACACCATCTATTGATCTCTCCATTTCCCCTAGTTTTGAAGCCCATAACAGGTATCATGGATTCGAAGAAGAAGAAGAGGTAGGCACTTCCCAGTTAGTTTCGGAAGATCCGAAGTTAGCATCGTCAAAGCAATTTATAGGAATTTGCATGAAACTGAGCATGAAATCCAAAGGTACATGCCTGTTCCCATATGGTACTCTTTCAAGTTTAAAAAAGAAAAAACTTCCTATATCTAAAGTTGCTAACAAAATCTCGGCAGATAAACTAATTAATGAATTTTGGTTCTTTATGGGGCTTGGATTTTCCACCTCTAGAGACTAATCCCGAAAAAACGTAAAGCGATCTCGCAAAAAGTCAGGATGATTGAATTATAAAAGATGTTAACGAGTCTGCAAATTATTAATAGGCAGTGGTCTTTATTGTTTTGTCAATAAGCAATGGTTCTTATTGTGGTTTGCAACTTTTCTTTGCTTTAGTTTATTTTTTCTTTTTTTGTGGGCTCTTTGCTCTTTGTCAGTTGTATTCGCAAATATAACATGTGTGCCTTTTAATCTATTTTCTTTAAACGATCAAAAACAAAAAAAGTTATATTATTCTTTCTAGTTCTTCTTTAATTTGTTGGGTTTTAATCTGAATTTGAAATTGATACTCAATAATGTAATCGTTCTCTTATTTGGATAGTTAGATGCAAAAATGATTGCTTGATAGGATTTCTAGACTTTAACAGTAGAGTTATATTATTGTTTCACTCTCGAAGATCGTAGAAAAGTGATAGAATTAGGCTTTTTATATATCAAAAGGCCTTTTCACTGTGAGACCTTGGTCGAATTTGATAGAATCTTCTATAGATAACACTAGATCTTTACCTATTTGGGTGTGTATCTATAATGTTCCTATGCACATGTGGGATATTGATGGGTTAAGCCTAATCTCTAGTTTTATAGGGAAATTTCTACTTGTTGATGACTACATTATAAAGAAGTCAATATTACCATATGCAAGGGTCTATGTTGATGTATATTTAAGTTACCCCAAGAGTATCATATCCCCTTAATGATGGATGGGAAGATTGTATAGGAAATGCCTGTTGAGTATCAATAGAAACCACCTAAGTTTGAGTTGTACTGGGTGTTTGGACATTCATTTAAAAACTGCACAAATAGGTTGAAGCCTAGGTGGACACCTAAGAATCATGACGCAATTCATGACAATTCACAGTCAAAAGCATTAGAGTGTGAAGTTGGTGATAAAAAATGAAGGTGAATCTCTAGAGGGAAATATTATAAATGCAACAGTAAGTACCCCACAATTGGAAAATGGGAAAAGGGATATCTTGATAGAAACCTTTGAAAATCAGGATATTATGGATGGTGGCGATACGGTGGTGGATGAAAAGACTCATTTGGATGCGAGTCTGATTTTGTAAGGAGAAAAGAGTTTGGATGCTGTTATTGATAAGAATGGAGAAGAAGAAGAATAGGTAATTGAACAAGAAATGGTTCTTGGTGAGTGGGTTTCTTATAAAAGAAAGAAAGGCACAGGAAAAAAGAAAGTTGAAAGTGCAAGCACATCATCTATTGATCCCTCCATTTCCCCTAGTTTTGAAGCCCATAACATGTATCATGGATTCGAAGAAGAGGTAGGCACTTCCCAGTTAGTTTCGGAAGATCCAAGGTTAGCATCATCAAAGCAATTTATAGGAATTGGCATGAAACTGAGCATGAAATCCAAAGGTACATGCATGTTCCCATATGGTACTCTTTCAAGTTTAAAAAAGAAAAAACTTCCTATATCTAAAGTTGCTAACAAAATCTCAGCAGATAAACTAACTAATGAATTTTGGTTCTTTATGGGGCTTGGATTTTCCACCTCTAGATACTAATCCCGAAAAAACGTAAAACGATCTCGCAAAAAGTCAGGATGATTGAATTATAAAAGATGTTGACGAGTCTGCAAATTAGACACTGGTCTTTATTGTTTTGTCAATAAGCAATGGTTCTTATTGTGGTTTGCAACTTTTCTTTGCTTTAGTTTATTTTTCTTTCTTTTGGGCTCTTTGCTCTTTGTCAGTTGTATTCGCAAATATAACATGTGTGCCTTTTAATCTATTTTCTTTAAACGATCAAAAACAAAAAAAGTTATATTATTGTTTCAAGTTCTTCTTTAATTTGTTGGGTTTTTAATCTGAATTTGAAATTGATACTCAATAGTGTAATCGTTCTCTTATTTGGATATTTAGATGCAAAAATGATTGCTTTATAGGATTTCTAATCTTTAACAGTAGAGTTATATTATTGTTTCACTCTCGAAGATCTTAGAAAAGTGATAGAATTAGGCTTTTGATATATCAAAAGGCCTTTTCACTGTGAGACCTTGGTCGAATTTGATAGAATCTTCTATAGATAGCACTAGATCTTTACCTATTTGGGTGTGTATCTATAATGTTCCTATGCACATGTGGGATATTGATGGGTTAAGCCTAATCTCTAGTTTTATAAGGAAATTTCTACTTGTTGATGACTACATTATAAAGAAGTCAATATTATCATATGCAAGGGTCTATGTTGATGTAGATTTAAGTTACCCCAAGAGTATCATATCCCCTTAATGATGGATGGGAAGATTGTATAGGAAATTCCTGTTGAGTATTAATAAAAACCAGCTAAGTGTGAGTTGTACATGGTGTTTGGACATTTTTCTAAAAGCTGCACAAATAGGTTGAAGTCTAGGTGGACACCTAAGAATCATGACGCAATTCATGACAATTCACAGTCAAAAGCATTGGAGTGTGAAGTTGATGATAGAAATCAGGGTGAATCTCTAGAGGGAAATATTATGAATGCAACAGTCAGTACTCCCCAATTGGAAAATGGGCAAAGGGATATCTTGTTAGAAACCTTTGAAAATCAGGATATTGTGGATGCTGGCGATACAGTGGTGGCTGAAAAGAGTCCTTTGAATGCGAGTCTGATTTTGTAAGGACAAAAAAGTTTGGATGTTGTTATTGATAAGAATGGAGAAGAAGAAGAATAGGTAATTGAACAAGAAAAGGTTCTTGGTGAGTGAGTTTCTTATAAAAGAAAGAAAAGCGCCGGAAAAAAGAAAGTTGAAAGTGCAAGCACATCATCTATTGATCCCTCCATTTCCCCTGGTTTTGAAGCCCATAACATGTATCATAGATTTGAAGAAGAAGAAGGAGAGGTAGGCACTTCCTAGCTAGTTTCGGATGATCCAAAATTAGCATCGCAAAGCCATCATCGTCAAAGCAATATATAGGAATTGGCATGAAACTGAGCATGAAATACAAAGATACAGGTCTGTACCCATATGGTACTCTTTCAAGTTTAAAAAGAAAAAACTTCCTAAATCTAAAATTGCTAACAAAATCTCGGCAGTTAAACTAATTAATTAAGTTTGGTTCTTTATTGGGCTTGGATTTTCCACCTCTAGAGACTGATCCTGAAAAAACATTCAGCGATCTCGCAAAAGTCAGGATGATTTAATTATAAAAAATGTTGACGAGTCTGCAAATTATTAATAGGCAGTGGTTTTTATTGTTTTGTCAATAAACAGTGGTTCTTATTGTGGTTTGCGACTTTTCTTTTCTTTAGTTTTTTTTTCTTTCTTGTTGCCATTTTTGTGGGCTCTTCGCTCTTTGTCAGTTGTATTCGCAAATACAACATGTGTGGCTTTTAATCTATTTTCTTTAAACGATCAAAAAGAAAAAAAGTTATATTATTGTTTCTTCTTTAATCTGTTGGGTTTTTAATCCGAATTTGAAATTGATACTCAATAGTGTAATCGTTCTCTTATTTTGATAGTTAGATGCATAAATCGTTCCCTCAATAGTCTTTCTCTGCAGAGCATTTTTTATCATTCCTAGAGTTTCTAACCAGGAACACAGCTGTTTGGAGGCCAACGGTAACATTATTTAGAGGAAGTTCTTTATGGGCTGCAGAGGCTATTAGGAAATAACATTCTTTGTTCAACAAAACACAGACGTCCAGTGACTCGCCTAAATTTCTAAATGTAACATATTTTTCTTCAGAACTTCTAATTTGGAGAGTCTTGATTCTCGTATGTAGACATTTCTAAAGGAAAATCTTGTACGTACTCGCGAAATATATCTTCTGTTTTTGCCTTTCTAAATTCACAACAACCTACTAAGTAAACACAGATTAGAGCAATCAAAGTGATTAATAAAATGATATGCACTCTTCTCCATTCATTCTTGATGTTGGCAAGTAATCCAGCTTTGCATGAATCACATCCATAACAAAGTTGCGTTTGTTCGTTATTCCATAGTAAGCAATCCATGTCTGCTGCTGCATTTATCGGGCTAATCCAGTACGTCGGGTTTACAAACGTGAATCCACATTGCATTGGAGGCTTGCAACAGCCAGACTAAAATAGCAAAAAGAAATCTGGGTTAGGAGAAACTTGCACCAATTCTCATGAAACTTGAGATCACACATTCTAAAAATGCTATAGGAGGACATGATGCTCTACCTGTAACGGAGTGATGCGTGCATTGAAGAAATCTTGAGCGAAATGGTAACTTTGATTCAGTTCCGTGCACATGCCTGTCGAGCTGAGACAAGCTCGAATTTGATCCCATTTGTAGGAAACCTGAACTATTCGACACAACCATCCGGAGTAATCAATGTGACCAGACTCTTGAAGAGTAACCATAGAAATGAATACAACCATACAACCAAGTAATATTATTAGAACAAGCATAACCACTAAGTAAAAAAGAAGTAACCATGAAATTCTCCCAAATCCTCCCATCAACCCTGCAATTCCTACAACTAACATCAAAAGGCCAAGAATTACAACCGGCCACTGAAGAATCTTGACGCAAGAATTATCCAGTAGTGTCGTCAGCCAAATACCGGCCCCTATAATCGGAATCGATAGAAGCGTCGCTATGAAGTTGATCACGCCAATTTCGTTATGGCTTAGTGCCATATTTTGAGATGGGGATGTTCAGTTGGAACGGAAGTGAGGATCTCAAAAATGAGCTTGGGTTAATGATTTAAACAGTATTGAAAAGAAAAGCGTGTTAAATTTCTTTGAATTTACGCCTTTTTTTCTTCTCTTTTGGACTTAAAAAAGAAAAGTGTTCCCTTTTTTCAACCCATTTTCATGAATGCCAGCGTTACGCTGGCTAGTGGTTATGCCTAATCAGATGCTGGGCTGCTGGAGAAGAAGTTAGAACAAACGGTCACCGAAATGCATAATTGAGTGTTAAAATTAAGCTTGACAAGAAAAAGAAACTCTACTAACAAGAGAAAGAATGGCATTACCAAAAATAAATTTCATTACCACAATTTTTACCCATCTAAACAGCTGAAAAGGCAAATTAATTGCGAATATAGTAATTTTTACCCCTCTTTATTACACTATCTATTATTATACTTGCTGTTTTCGAATATAGTAATTGCGTACATTCTGATAGATAGCAGGAGGAAGATTATCTTGGACATGCTGTGTTCACCATTATATGTACAGTCTGGCAGAAACATAAACTGAGCACCTGTTTAAGTTTTAGAGTTCTGATATGAGCTAAGGTCAGTGTGTGTGTCCTTGTATCGTTGACTCAGATAAGCTGCACATGTTACTGGAGGGAACCTGAAATGAAAGCAAGATAAAAGCAAAAGTAAATCTGCATATCTATGATAAAATTGTGCACTAATGCCGATCTGATTAAAAATCACGACACCCTGATTCTATTCGTTTTCTGGTTAGTACTTCAAGTCAGTATTTACGGAAAACTCGCTCTACAAGTAGGAGGATTTAGAGAAAGTGGGTAATTAACAAATTATGGGGTGACGTAAGATGTAGCTGACTGCAGACCTTTCTTACCGTTTTACTCAAACTACAACGGGTTTAACAAAGACAGTAAAAGAATACAGTAATGCTTTTCCATGTGCTAGGGCTTGGAGATCTTACTTGGGCGGGTTTGTTTCTGACTTGCAAGATGGCAAGCACTCTACGACGCAGTCATGGCTTGGCTCCACAAAGTAAGCAATCTGTTCGAAAGAAGAGAGATATTAGGAGAATAAAATTAAAAAAAAAAGGAAAATCAAAAAGACCAGTTTATCCACCATAAAATAACAATATATCATAAAAATTGCCATTAAGGTTCGCAGTTTGGAAAGCTGGTGAAGAAGGTCTTACAGAATATCGTTCTTGACCATTGCCCAATACTCGGTGCAACGTAGACCTATAAGAAAATGAACAAGAAAAGTACATAAATTGGTAACCATTAAAAGCAATTTGAATAACAGATCTCTGTAATTACAATGATGGTAATAGACATAGGCTAATACAGTATCCTGACCAATTACAAAAATGAACTTGAGAAACCAAGTAATAATCTTATCTAACGGCTTAATCAGATAAGACGGTGGAGTTGCAACACAATCAAGCTTTACCAATGATTTTGAAATCAAAAAGTTCTCATAAGAAGCATGGACTCATTAAAAGTTTATAAGCAACCTAGTAACTAGTAAGAAATCAAGTTGGCACTCAATGAAATAAGTAAATGTGATCTTCAACTCCTTCACTCCATTTAGTACTTCAGTCATCTCATCTGTAAGATTTGGACTAATTCATACGTGGAGACGAGATTACCTGAAAATACCGTTGCTCCACCGCTCCAACATGTCACCAAGGTTTACTACAAATGCCCTGTAAGATAAAGTTTAAAAGCTGAAAGCTAAAATCATATGGGAAAATAATCATATAGAAATTCAACTTGACTTTTCTCTCTGGGATAAGTAAGACAGCTCGAAACCACAAAATGAAGACGATATATGATAGCATAAACCAGCATTTCCATGAATAAAACCTGGGTAATTTTAATAAAGCTTTCAATTCTCAGATAAATGTTACTTGAGCCATCATTTTAATTGAAAAGGGTTTATGATGGTCAACCTACGGTTGCATCTCAATAAAAGCTACACTCAACAATCTGTCAGCCACGAGTCATTTTTTCCTTTTATAGTACTTACACGAATAATCTTTCCTTTCAACTTAACACCATACCACGCATGTAAATTTGAATTTTCCATATTTCTAAAGATAGTTGGAGGCATTTACCCTTTCAATGGTGCCACATATTCCCAAATTTGTGGGTTACTGTCCTTATCCTTGCAGATCTTCAGAGAATTTAAAGAGTCTCAATCCCTTCATCATTCAAGCATGATGGTAAGAATGAAAAGAAAATAAGGTAAGAATTCAGTTAATCATACTTGAAGACCTAAATTGTCATCTGTTGCCAAGAGGGTAATTAATCCATAATCAGAATGTGCACCAGCTCCAAATATTCCATTATCAGGGTCAGACATCCGTCCTAATGCAACAACAGAAAACCCATCATGACAAAGTTAACTCGAGCAGATAATATTAGCAAACTGAAATAGAAGTCATTGACCTGTAACGTGTCTTACACCTTCATAGTGCAGCAGGCGCGAGGTTGCAATAGGCTCGCCAAGCATTTCAGGCTTATCAAAGAAATCACCATCTAGGTCAAGTGCAAGAGCGATGATCTTTGCAACTGCCTTTGCAACTCGACTGAATCAAAACAAAAGAAGCAATAACAAGACTAATTACTTAGTGCTTCATAATAAACTCAAAATCTTCCAAATCAGATGTAAACCAGTGTAAGTTCATTATGGGACACACAGATAAAACCAACAATGAAACTCATTTTTCGGTAATAGAGACTCAAGGCTTAGAACTTTCCTAAATCTCTCGTAAAGCAATTGGTAAGTGATGATCCATGACCGCAAAGCATAAAGACATAAAGAATGTGCACAGAGCAATGAGGGAGCCTGATGCCTAATTTTCTGTTTCTAAGCGCTATTCAAAGCTAAAGAAGTTTGACAGTGCAAAGGCAACAAAAATAATGATTATCAAGCACCAAAAAGATGAACTTACAGAGCCTCCTGATGGTATTTTTCCATTGTCTCCCTCCAACCAGGTAACAGATCTTCAAGACATCAAGGTACTAAGATGTTAGTGGGTAATCGTGTTATAATGTTCAACATTCAAATTTAATACACCACTATAAGTTGCTCAAACATCTCAAGGATATGCCCATGCAAAGGCAAAGGCAAATATCACAGTTCATGCTGTGGAAATCTCTCCAGGATTCTAATTGTTCAGATAGAGATACAGTATACATCTCTATGATACCAAATTGGAAATGGATGCCCCAAATTGGTTCCTGAAGGGATCCGGACTACATGGATCTGTAGCTTGGGTACGCATATCTCAGTACGTCCAATACGACTCAAAACCACAAGGACATAAAGCTGAATATGTCAATAGTTATTAATATTGAAAACATTCATATTACTTGTTAATATAGCCACAACAGCTAATTGGCTAAACATCCAAACTAGTATTAAATTTTGTACACACCAAGATAACTGCAGTGTACACAAACTGCATGTTCACCAAAATGCACGCACATGTTGGTACAATCAAGCTCCTCAACAACTAATCCAAGAAGTAAGAACTAATACTTACAGTAATACTAAAACCTGCAAGGATTCATAATACGAGTTGGTACCTGTAGGAGGCCACTGATTGGGCCCATAAAATGGCTTCTCTGATGCAGGATCATCTTCAGGTACCTCGACACCGATGTAATACCCCTCCTTGTAATCTCCTGAACCAATACAAATTACAATTTATCAAAATAACATAACACAGTAGTAGGGAAATGCGTTTACGAATCAGTAATTGCTTTCAACAAACAGTTCATGAGCAATTAATTGCGTAATAGGGTGCTACAACTAACCATTTACTTGATTTTCAGAATCCAATAGCTCATCAAGAACAGGAGTATAACCACGGTTTTTCTCATTCCTAAGAAGTTTCATTTTCTCATCAATAGGCAATTCAAAAAACCTTCTACTTTGTTCAAATACTTCATCCATGAACTCTTGGCTTATTCCATGATTGATAACATAGAAAAACCCTGAATCCAAACATGCCTGTCAAAAACCCCAAGGCACAATAACTTCAAATTCTACAATAAATACATGCATTAAGTAAGAAACACACAATTTACAACAAAAAAAAATCAAAATCAAAATTTCTTTTTCCTCAGAATCATACCTGTTTGAGCAAGGAAACGGAATTCTGAATATCAGGGCTTGAGAGATCAATACAGTTAAGCTTGGAAATGGCGGGAACAATAGGATGATTGATTTTGCTATTCTCCATTCTCAAATATCAGGAATTTGAAAAGGTTTTATTTTTCTTTCCTTTTCCTGTTTTTGTGGTTGGGATATTGGGAGGGTGGAACATAATTGAGCTTTTCTTGGTGTATTTATAGGAGTAAGGACAAAAGTGACAATGTTATTATTCAGAATTTACAAAACAGCCACTTTTCTTTCCTTTTTTTTCAACATTGCTAATAGGAGTACCAAATTGCTTGGAAGTGTACCAATGCAAGGCTTGAGGATAGTTTGTCATATACCAATATTGGTACACCCCCGAACAATTTGGTACCCCTATTAGCAGCCATGTTTTTTTTTTTTCTTTCTTTTTTTCTGATGATTAAAGTTTTTCCCAACTACACTCTCCACCACTGGATTGTCCCTTCCACATTGGTAGGCTATGGATTGTCCCTTCCACTTTGCGCTGAAGCACAGAATATTGGTAGGCTGGTCCTGGAATCTTGGATGTAAATTGGTACGGCGAAAAGCACAGAATATTGTAAGCAAAATTTAAAAGTGAAAGTATCATTATTCCTGAAACAGAGGTATTACAATTATTTTAAAATGAAAAAGTGAAAGTATCACTTTTCTGTATCGGACCACGGCATTGCAGCATTCTGCAGTTCATTGACCATATTTTGTACTATATGAACAAACAGATTCAAACATACACGAAAAGGCAATGAAAGAGAGACTCAGTTGCTAGTGAAATTTCAATATCATTATAAATTTTCTCTTCTAAAACACCAGTCTGAGTATAGAATAACATCCATCCACTTTTAAAATGCGTTGAGCAAACGCCACCATATCGGTGGAAGAATTGAAACTCTGAAGGATAGTAACATATATATCTACAACACAGTCACATGACTCGCATATACCTTCTAACAAACTAGCTATACAAACATAAATCTGACCTGAAACTGTCTCATTTGATGAATTCGTGCACCTATGGGCTAATCACATGGACATAACATGGTACCTGCCAAAATTCACCCAAACACCTCTCACATGTCATCAATGAAATCATCATCCATCTTCATTCTCTTCTGACTACTACCAACCACACCTTCAGGAATCGTATTCTCCATTATCTTCGGCGTTATAAATTTGAAGTCTGCCACCGAAACTCCAGCAGCTTTGTGTTCAGGATTCGCCTCTAGAAACTTCTCTACATCAGCCGGTGATCGTACTTTCTTTCCACCTGGTGCTCTATAAAAGACATCCATTCTACGGTAATCACTTCTTATAGTCATACCTCTTTCAAAACCAGCTGGTGACTTTGGAAGGTTAGGTTTGTCAATAACCCATGTTCTTGTATTGTCTAACTCTATGTCAGCTGGGTCATCACAATCCACATTATACTGGTCATCACAGAACCACGGTTTCTCTATGAAGTTTGCTCTGATTTCCTCGTACTCCTCTTGGGTTGGAATTAGTCTCCATTTCTCGCACTTCCCACATTGTACTGCAAATGCACCAATCGAAGATTCCCGAACCTTCTGTAACAGAAAATGTAAAGTTGGAATCAAAATTTTAGAAAAACTATAAAACTTTTGTAGTGCTTAATCAAAAACTGAACTGCAACCACCATCCTAGTATCAAACAATCTCACAAATATCTATCACAACTACGTTACAATAAACAAATCGCTCGAGAGGAATGAATGTCTCAATCACTGTCCTCCGATGATGCCGAAAGTTATCATAGCCGGGGATCTATGAACTGGGGGAAAGGCCAAGGACGGGCTCAAACGCCGTCATTCCAGGATTTGCAGTCCAATACATTTCCACAATGTTACCTGGCCAACTCATTGCATCTCAGAAACTCTTTTTCTATTATATTATGTTAACTGGGAGAGGTAGGAATAGGATTCGAACTTACATAGGAAAAACTCCAACAGATTTACAGTATGTCCCTTTTGACCGCCCCGGCCACTCTCCCTAAATTGAACTCTCCTCACTAAAATCATGAACTTAATAGGCTTGTGTTCTGAATCTAACCATCATCCATGCAACCAAGGTGATATCAAACATGAGAAGCGTGCAGAGCAAAAGAAGCCCACGCACTTGATCGTTATGCCATGCTGAACAATTTGAGGGTTGGGGCAAGTCCTATTTGCTAGACAAGAATCATTTTCTCAAGAACCAAAAGGTACAATTGAGTCTAATTTGGAGAAACCCTAAAACCCTAATAACATATGAATGCAATAGTTCATCACTGTTTTCATAGACTAAATTCCCCCAATTCTCATCAGCACATAGAATTTTCATTTCCATTTCCATTGACATAAGGTTTCATCACAAGATGTTTTTCATCTAAAATCTAAAGAATTTTCCCCCATTTTCTATGGAGAAAACCCAATTCTAAATTTCAAACAGGATCACAAAATATATACATGAATTAAAGAAAGAAAACCCAAAAAGAAAAAAAACCCAGTTTCATTATCAAGCAATTATACCAAAATCTAAAGTAGTTTGATAAGAAGAAGAAGATGAAGAAGAAGTTTGAGATAACCTCCATTCCTCTCCGTCTGTCTCTACCGAGAGGGGCCGTGTGATTGTGAGTTCTTGTGTCCTGAATGGTGAGTTCCCCTGTAAATAAACTCTCTTTTTATGGACGCTCGGTGTGACTCAGAGGATTGGAAATGGGTATATACTTGCGTTGACAGGGACATGGAGTGAGTTTTTCCTAGATCCGGTTTGGTTTATCAGGGCCCATTACTTTGTACTCCAAATAAGCCCGTGTCCCTCTTTCTTCTTTCACTCTTTCTCTTTCCTGCGAAAAAAGAAACTCGTTCTTATCCTCACCGCCTCTTTATTTTTTCCAGATCTATGTTAATTCCTTGCTTGATTTGGGTCTTTATGGCTCAAATCGAGTAAGGAATTATCATGTCCATACTGTAAATATTCGTTTCTCTGTATATTTTTCGTTTGTTTTAGTTCCAGCATTTACTGTGTGTTCCAATTTGGATTTCTATTCCTAAATTAGTTGGTGGTTCAGTTGGTAGAGGAATGGATTGATTGGTTGACAGTGATGTTGGTTTGGGGTATCACAATCTTTGTTGGAGTATTTCCTCTCTGTGTTTAATACCTAAAATATGGATTGGAAGTTGTGATTCTCCTTAGGTGCTGATGCTACGTTTTGGGTTTGTTTGAAAGTAGTTTTTGGAGGTGGCTATAGTATCAGTGGTGATGATGGTGGTGGTAGAACTGGTGGAACAACTTCTTTGCTTCTTGTGTTGAGCAGTTGATCATTTCTCTTTGATGGGTGATTCAATTCCTAGTTGCTTAAAGCTGTGACGAATCTCTTGATGGCAGCCTGTTTAGAGCTTGGTAATGGTGGTGCTGCTTTGGTGCTGCTCTTCTCAGTGGTGATGAAGATGATTCAGTAGCGGCTAGGGTTTCGTTGGTTGCTGGGTCGGGTCGGGTCTTTTCAGGTCTGGGTTTCTTAGTGTGTTGGACCTGGGCTTTGTGTTTCTGTGACAGTTGGACCTTAGTTGTGAGACCTTTATGTTACTAGCGTTTGAAGAATCAGTTGGTCTTTTGTACCGTATTTTTCGTGCGAATTTCAGTTTCCCTCATATGGTATGCCCCGGGGAAGTTCAATTGTTGTTCACTAGAGGTTTGTCGGTCTGTTGATCACTAGTACGGTGTCATTGTCCTGTATGTACAGGTTGTCTGTTGGTCACTAGTACGGTGTCGTTGTCCTGTATGTCGAAGTTGGGGTCTGTGATTGCTCTTTCGAGCTTATATCAATGAGTATCCCCTTTGTTAAAAAAAAAAAGCCCGTGTCCACCGTGACCTATATATTTACGTGGAACTTGAACTATCGTCCTTTTTTTTGATGGGTCATCACAAATATCCCTAACAAATTTTATAAATGTTCCTAGTGGTATAATTGAAAATTTTCATTAAAAACATAATTTTAATGATTCTATATTTATCCTCCTCACTGTCCCTCTTCTTCATCACTTCTTACGACAGAAAAAAAATCAAATCAATGAAATCGCTCCCACTATCATCTACATCGCTTCCATACCACCAGAATCAGCACCACCAAAATCTACACCACAACTTCGTTCTTTTCTGTGTTTGATTTTGTGTTCTATCATGTTTTGCTTTCCCTTTTTCTTCAACCAGATCCATCGACGACATCAGTTCATCAAAAAAAATTTAATCGATGGAGAAAAGTCGATGAAAATCATCAACAACAACTGAAAAACGAAGATTAATCAATGAAAAATGAATCGAAAGATAAGTATGATATCTCCTTTAATCGATGGAGATCTGATTTTATGTTGCAATTATAGATCAAGATCTGGTTTAGGTTACGATTTATGGTGGTGGTGTAGAAGCGACGGCGGATGAGGTATGTATTTGAATCTAAGTTTCTTTCGGTACTGGTGGTATTGTAAGTGGTTGTGACGTAAATGAGAATATTTTAGAACCAAGAAATTGATGATGTATATGGAGGTGGTTTTGGTTGGAATGATGAAATTGATGTTGGATTTGGTTCTGGTTGTTTTTGGTGGTGGTGGCGGTGGTGGAAGCGATGACGGTGGTGTTTATAAAGCTACAAGTAATGATCAATTGTTGTTGTTTATATGTTTTTATGGGATCAATTGTTGTTATTGATCCATTTTATGGGATCAACTCCTGTTGTTGATCCAATTTTTTATTCGATCAACTATGGTTGTTGATCCATCTATGGGATCAACTCTTGTCGTTGACCCAATTTTTTATGGGATCAACTACTGTTGTTGATCCTCAGAACTCCTATTGTTGACAATATTTCCTTGGATAAGTATAATCATGTTTGTAGTTTAAATTATGCATTGTAGTTTAAATCATGTAAATTTCTTCCAATGTTGAACTTGTGGTGCAATGGTAGCATGATGGACTCCATGTCAGATGATGCGTGTTCGACTCACGCCAAGTTCACTCCATTTACATGGATCAATTTCTACTGTTGATCCTTTTTTCTTTGGATCAACTATCGTTGTTGATCCCCTAAACTGGATCAACTTCTAATGTTGATTCTATTTTTATTTGGATCAACTACTGTTGTTGATACAAAAATATCTGAACCAGTGGTTGATGAGTGCCAAATATTGTATATATTTATCCCTTTCTGTTGGCATTTTAACTCATCTTTTGTGCATTAATTCTACATTTTATCCCATATTCTGTATTTTCATTGTTTTCAAGAATAAATATTTTTATTAATTAATTTTGCATTTTTAGGTAGTAAATAAAGTTCGGATGAGTCGCGGAGCGAAAAGAGCAGAAAAGTAGTGAAAAGCCGGGAGAAATTACGCAAGGAAGCCGCGAAGAATGGTGCGCACAACCTCATTTTCTACACACAAAAGCGCCTCCGTTCTCAGCCATCAGATCATTTCTCAGAAGCATCCGACGGTCGCTCCTTCATAGAGCATCAAAATCTGAAGTCTATGCCGAGCACCACAGCGCTGAAATTCCAAGCCTTCAGATTAGATGGTAGTTGAATCCAACGGTCGCTCCCTTGCTGTTCATCAACGTTTGATATCTCCGCCTTACACTACA